>NT_180434.1:207163-211651 GCF_000188095.3 Bombus impatiens | reverse complement strand
AACTCGGGACCATAAAACTTGGTAGACGTTGTTAATGTTTCATTTACATAAATGACAGCCTTGAATCGCGACTTAACGTGATTTTCGCGCGTTCGCGCAAACACATCGCTCGGGGAAAGAAAGTTGCGCCGAGAGTTCTCCGCAACAGAGGCAGAGGTGAGGGCGACGAAAAGGAAGAAGAGCGTCCTCGTTTCATCGCAATTCGCCGTCGCTAATCTCGTCTGCATCGATTCAATGAGCCCCGCGAATGTCCCGCGTGCGGTTTGTACGATTAATTATCATGACTCGTAGCCTCGAATACCGCCTAACGATCGCGATCGCGCGTAAATTATAATCGAATTCCGCGCAGATCTGGCTGGTTGGCTCTCTCTCTCTCCTCCTTGTAGTCGAGCGAAAGAAAAGAAGAAGAAAGTAGACGATTGGAGAAAGGCCGAGGCCTAACGTTTTCGTTCGTTTTTGCGTGCTTCTTCGAATCGTCCGATTTAAATTTAATCCGCCAGGCTTAATCGTTCGATCTTAATTTATGAATATCCCCGATAAGAACTGGCGGACGAAAGAGGGATTCGCGCGTGATTTACGATCGAATTCGTACCATGATTTGCAAGAAATCGATAATATATGGAAGACACAGAAGGAGAAGTTGTCGATTCTTTTCGATGGGAGCGAAGAAGCGGCGAGGGCCGGGGCACACACTCCGCCCGATTCGCCATGCCGCGCCGCGCCACGCCGCGACTGTGCGCGCGCGTCCTTATACCAGAAGGATCAGAGACCCGAACCTGTCTGGAACACCGGCGGCCACCTGCCACCTGCACGTCCTTGCTTGGCCGGGCCCTCGCCGCTTGGGAAAATACTTCAAAACTTCCAGGGACACGGTCCTCCCTCTCCCTCTCTCTCTCTCTCTCTCTCTCTCTCTCTCTCTCTCTCCGGATAATTCCAGCCAGTGTGCCCCGGCTTTCTCGACTTCGTTAATTCGTCTTCGTATTTTGCGTGTTGCTACCATTTTCTCCCGGACGTGTTTCGACCTCGTCGTGGTTTATGGAAATAAAATTTCATTCCGGAGAGTTACAGTCGTAAACTTTGTTCTTTGAACGTTTCTACGCGAATATGACATTCATTATACTGAATTCAACCTCCTAGGATTATGCGAAATCCTAAATAATCGTCCGCTACTTTACATTATTTCTTGAATCATTTTCTCATATTCGGCACGTGGTATCCTTGAAATTCAACGTATCCTTTTATCTGTGGTCCAAACGTTTCACGAATAGAGGATATTCCATCGGAATAATTATTCATCGTCAACGCGACTTCCTGTTGACGGGCGACCGTGTACAGGTATTACGCGTTAGCTCGTGGAGACCGCGACGAGACGCAAGTTGAGCGTCGTCAAAGGCCCGGAAAGGCTGACTCGCTGGCGTTTCGGCTCGAGATAATAACTCGTCCGGCGGGATGACTAGGCGCCACCCGGTATCCAAGAATGTCGCTACTCGTCTGGTCAGGTTGGTCCTTCCCTTTAATGCAGGTAAACGAGAGATAAGCGTGATTATTGCCACGAAAAAGAGGTAGGCGATGCCGAATCAGATGGTCGGCGACCCGTTACGATAACGCCATGGACGATTGCCAGGGACATCGAAATAATCGTGCGATAGCATTTTCGAAGAAGTGCTCCAGACGATGATGAGATATGTTGGGAAATTTGGTCAAGACGGTTGAATGAATCATCGGTTGAATTAGAAATCTCGAAAGGTTTTGTTTAACGAGAGATATAAAAAAATAAAAAGATATTTTAAACTAATATTCGACAGATACGTCCAGCTAAAGTTAAATTTCAGGAAGATCCATTAGAATTTAGTATCGTCGACAATTAAAATTTTCATCAACTTCGTATAGTTCTATCGCACGAAAGGTTGTTAAGCAACTTCTCGACACTCTGTAAAAGGCAATGAAAATAAAACAATCGAGAGCTCACGAAACGATCGCAGTTTGCCCGACAATTATAAGACGATCGTCCTCAGCTACGACTCTGGAGCTATTGGGAATCTCTCTCTCTCTCTCTCTCTCTCTCTCTCTCTCTCTCTCCCTCTTCGATTCCCTCTCTCTTTGTCCTCTCGAGGCCATGGAGGCAGAGCCGCGAGGTCTATATTGCAGTTAATCTATGTTCCGATTGTATCTGTTCATTGGGTTACGAAGTACCCAGGCACGGGCCCTCGGACATTAACTGCCGTTGTTACTGCCTGCAACGATCGCAGATACCAGCAGTTTCACCGCATTCGCCCCCGTGTCGTGTGTGTTTGCATGGGAGCAGGCTGCAGAGTAGCCTGATCGATAGAATGGAATAGAATACCAGGGAAGATCACGACGCCAGTGTAAGAAAACGAAAGAATAAGGGTTGCTTCGATAACGATGAATTTAACGCGACGCGCTCATGCGCGCTCTTTTATCAGCCAACTTGTACGGCTAACGTTTGCTTTTTTCTCCCTTTCCTTCTTCATTTTTCCTCTAATCCCGTGAGCGTTGATTAGTGGTATTCCCTCGTTAACCACGTCGATATGTAAACTGGCAATCGGTATACCATTCGCTGTCTTTCTAGGAAAAAGTCCGAAAATTATTCCCCTTTCTGTATTTTTAATGAAAAATAATTGCAACATGCAAATGAGAAATTCTGATAGAACCTCTTCTCATATTTACGACAAATCTCTCCCTCATATACGCAAGGTTTTATAAAAGCGCAACCGGTATAATGAAACCGATGTTCTGTTTCATCTTCATTCTTTAACCAGAGTTCCAAATAGGTCCATTCGGTTCAGACAATTTTACGCTAATTTATAATTAACCATGCTGTTCTCCTCAGCTCTGTATGAACAGTAATGGATGTTATATTTCAATGCATATCGTTGAAATATCGATTAGCTTTAGCTATTTGGTAGTAGCCTTTTCGCGTGTTCCACGCTTTTTGTAAATAAATTATTCCAAAAAGAAGATACTCGAAGAGATACAAAGATAAAGCAAAAGCAGAGGAAAATGACAGAGAGAATGGTGGGTATAATTAATAATATCAGACAGCCAGATAATTCTTCCGATTTTCACGAATATTAGTACGGTCTATGACGAACGCAGCTATTAAGTAACCGAGTTGAAATCGAAGTTACAGATGCCGTGGGATGAGCGCGATTTTCGAAATCCGTGGTCGTTTGCCGAGTCGTAATTCCTCGGACGTCTGGGATTTCCCTTGAACTCGAGAGTACGTCAGCTCGTTGCAAGACGCACGATTAATTACTGCGCGACCCGTCCGAGTGCGGTGGCGGTAATAGAGGCGTGCCAGCGACGGGGATCGGGTCACAGGTACGACTTGTACACTAGTTTCCCAACTTCCAGTTACCATCTCTCCCGCGAAACGTTGTTCCACGTAGCCCGGGCACAAACTATCAGCATCATAGAACGTACGTGCACCAACTCCTGGGATCAGATACGCGTTATCAGTTTTACGGAATTAAGCATTCCCAACCGGTCGAAAACGTACTCACAGGCAATGCTGCTTCTGCGAAATTTCTTCGATATTTCACAGTCGTGGCCAAGTTGTTGAAGCGCTCGAGTATCGGGCTGGAAATGAAAGTTCTCCTTGTTTCTGCCTTCTGATGATAATTCAGCACGCTCGTGAACGGAATATGGAAAATCAGCTGCAGTGAGTGTTCGGAATCATTAGGTTGGAAATTTTAAGGAGCTCGTCAGAACCAAGCGATCTTATCGCGTCTCTGACTCGTTCCAAACTTGTAATTTTCTAAGTAGGTACACTCGGACATTGCACACTCTTTGTATCTCGTCAAAATCCGTGATAAATCCGAGTAATCTCGTGTAATAATACACCATTACCGTGCAACCTCGGAATCATCCACTCGGACGAGTGACTCCTAGAGAATTCTCGAACTCGAACGATCCCACTGAAACTTCGACGATACAACTCCAGAGAGTAGAGAATGAGACGGAAACAGTCAGAAGGACGGGAAAAAGGGATGGTGGATGGAGAATAGTTGAAAATTAGCGGTGAACGCGAAGTGGTGCTTTCCGAGCATCTCGTATGGGAAGCCTCGTACGGCCATGGTAAGGAGCCCAACGGTTAATTAGAAATTCTCGGTGGTAATCGGTGGCTCTCGGGGTGGACCACCGATCGATGGTGGTCAACTGGCTTTATTGTAGAACCTACCAGACGTTCCCCTATTCTCCATGCCATTGCACCGGGGTGAGTTTGGCGCGCACACAATCGCGTTCTCCTTGTGACTTTATCGAAGAGAGTCACCGTGTGTCCGCTTTATCGAAAAACGAGCCGATACCTGGCCTCTATTATTCCACCACTCCTACTACCTTTTCGCTGCTGGGTTTCTTCGTCTGTCCGATTAATGAGAACGCCCGATAAAGCGATAGACAGGCCAGCTATTACGGTCGTTTCCGGCGAGATTAGAGAACACGCGAGAGGCTCGCGAGACGAACGGG
>NT_180434.1:165198-206577 GCF_000188095.3 Bombus impatiens | reverse complement strand
CGCGAGACGAACGGGTAAGCGTGGAAACGGTGTCAGCGAAGCCAAGCGGGTAAAAGACGGAGCAAAGGGAAGGGGGAAAAAGGAACAACCGAGGTCCTTTTGTGTCCAGAGAACGATATCGAGTATCAGAGAATGGCTGCCTCTGAATCGTGGCGCTCCCTCTTACCGCCACTGCTGACACATTTTTCCCTGAATAAAGGGAAATAGGGATAATAATTCTGTAGATCTCGTGCAACACTGCTCTTTGAAATCGCAGCAGATCAGGTATATTTTATTAAAAAGAAAAAAAGAAAGATACCACGTGTAATGGGATAGAACGGAAGAAAGAAGATAGAACGATTGAACAAAAAAGAGACACACGAATGTACAAAAATGATAGGTGTTTCCTTTTGTTCGAGGAAGAATGTACGATGACCATCGAAACATGGGACAAAGGGACAATGCGTTTAATTGCGATATCATTAATTAAGCATAGAGAGGCGAGTTTTTATCAGTTTCTCTTACGGATGACCATTCCTGGACGAGCCCTCTACTCGGAGGACCCTTTCCTTCGGTTTCCTTTATCCTCTTCTCTTTTTCTACTCCTCTTTTCCCTCTCTGCAGGAATGGCCGACTGTACACCTTATCTCTCCCAAAGATTTCTCGGCTTTAATTGCGCTAGTCAGAGAGTCCCTTTAGTTGCATCGACGGTGGCGGTGGAGAAGTCCGCCGGCGTCGTTGCTGGCCTTTCACCTATCTCCTATCGTCCTGCTTGTCTCCTTTTTCATCCGACCAGACTCCCGGGCTTCGTTTTAATGGTGTATTTAGATGTTTCGTGGACCGAATCCACGTTGTCGTCGGTGTGCCTTAAAAGAGAATTTCTGGAATCGGTCGAGGTAACGAAAAAAGGTTGGATACTACCAAGATCCGTTCTATCCAACCGATCCAACGAATGCTCTTTATTGAGAAATTAAAAGCGAATGCCCGCGATAGGCGGAAGATAAACGAAGCTTTTACCGTGACTCGATCAATTACCAGGAAGGGCACTCGAACGTGGAAAAACTTGGTAATCCCAAGTGATTTCAGGTGGCCAAACGCGATCGTAACAACGACGCGTCGAACGCTCGCTGAGAGTCGAGTCTCGTGTTTATGTTAATTGGGGAACAAAAGGGACGTGTATTTTATGCCGGTCGCGTGTTATGACTCGTGCGGCCAGCTTTCCCTTGATATCCTTCTTTTTTCCTCTCACTCTGCACCTAGTTCTCCTTTTCATTTTTGTTTTTCATAGCCGCGCTTTTGTGTTAGCCTGTTTATACACCGGACACGCTTTTCCACGAAATGGAAGTGCTTATGAATTACGCGCACGCTGGGAATACGGATGGAACGAAATTTCTGATGGAAGTTGGAAAACAGAAGAGCCAGCGCGTACCGGGAATCGCGCGTATATTCTGAATTTATATGAATTTTATAAAACTTACCTGCCACCCGTCAGTCGATATAGACAGGGTGTAACGATGCTCTTTTTTTCTTCTTTCAGTCAATAAATAATCCGCGTCCCATGGAAAGCATCGTGAGAAACGCGATACCCTTTCTATAAGTTTCAGGATCACAGCGTTTACACTAGAAGTTTTCTATTAGCGTGAAATGCTTGTTATCACAGTACAGTGTTCGCTTTTGTTAAAGCGTCTTGTCCACAATTTCGATATTGAAGGAAACAGAATGATAATACAACACGGCACAAATATTTAGTCATTATTTTATATAAAAGCCATTATCTATGATATAACTTCGCTTAAAATTTATGGGAAATCTTTAATGCTAGATTAATTATATTTTAAAAAGCGCCTTTAAATAGCTTCAACCGACACATTTGCATCAGACGTTTGCGTCTGACTCTTACGGGATATTCTACTTTTAGAAATCGCTAGAAGGGACGCTGGTCCCAATTGCGGTCGCTGGTGTTTCTCGCGGACACGGAAAACGTTGCGGAGCGACGATGTAAAATGAAAAGGGATCCTGGCGAATTCGTATTCTCCATAATTCATAGTCGGTCCGCGGGTAAATTGACTGTGTTCCGGGGGCGAGCAACGAAACCAACGAACGCGAATTTATCGACGTGCAGTTCATTAGGTTCTGAATCATTGAATTTCAGAACGGCCGTAATAGATATTGTCCACACGAGAGAGGGCCCGCGACAAATGAACGAAAAAGTATCGCGCATAATTCAGCGAGTTCTCGTCCTTCTTCGTAGCGCGCTCTGCCTGAATCGTCCCTCTCTCCAATGGATCCACAGACACACTGCGCTTTTTCTCCTTCCTCTTCCCTGTAGCTCCGTGCGCGCGCTTCGGACCAAGATGGGAAGAGAGAAAGAACAGGGAACGAGGCGGTACAAGGGTGTAAAGAGGAGGAAAGGAGGGAAGAAGACGAAACGTAGATCGAGGACGTCCGAGCTTAATCCACGCTAATTAAATCGCGGACGTAAAAGAGAGGCGCTTTGCCTTGGCGCGTTCGTGACTCGCGAAAATAAAAACAGCAATGTCGAGAGAGGCAGAAAAGGGAGAGTCAAACGCGCGGCGAGGCCGTTCGAAAGAGAACGGTGCGCATGCATAAATTATTCCCGAAACTGCACGACGATCGAGCGAGAACGAGCTTCGATATGAATCGCGTTAATCGTGCTAATGGAAATTGATTTGTCGTCCAGGATGCACGAAAGTTCTGAGTAGGTGGCTCGCTTGCTTCTTGCGTTCGACATCCGTTCGCATCCAGTTTATACTCGCGACATTTTGATGAAACGAACGATTATTTTCTATATGAAGAACTAAACGAATGAAAAGAACGACGTCAAAATGGCAAACACAGGCAGACGGATAAAATTATCGATGATGGAACGATCTGGGTTTGAAGTGTCCTCGCGTACCCGTTTCGGATGGGAGACGTTTCTATACGTTGCGCACTCGAATTTCTGATTCGTGTGTCGGTGTTTTCGTAGCCCCGATTACCGATTACACGGAATTGTCGTTGCTCCATCGACCGTAATTGGCCGACTTTGTTTCCATATGACGTTACGATAATTAATCGCGGTCCTATGCGCATCGTTCGTGTTCCCGTTTCAAAGTTGTTCCGTTCCGAACGCGTTAATCAGTCTGTGGAATAAGTCCGTTCGCGAACAGAGTCGGAAGATTAACCGCGCGTTTAACCGGCTGCGCTGGAAATTTCATGTTTAATCTCGTTCTCCGCGGGCGGACGAATGTTTTCAAACCACCCCGGTCCGTGAAACGGGATTAAAACGGCTGTTGATGAAAAATTCCATTTGAAAAACGCGATTCAATTGCCAACCGCGGTAATTGTTTCTGTATACGTGTGTTTATTCGTAAAAAGAAAACACCGAGAAAGACGAGACGCGAATTCCTTGAATTTTTCGTGGCTTTAAAAGCGCAGCAACGATCCTCGTACACCGTCGAGCAAATCTAATCGATCGACAGGTTGGTGCAGGCCGCTTTTTCGCTAGAATCGATTTGCAGTGCCTGCACGACACGCAGCGTCGTAGACGCGTCACGATCGTTCGTGCACGAAGACAGACGGTCCACGTCGACCCTCCCGTGATTTTCCGAATCATCAGAAGGGTGTGAAGCATACATAATGCATCAGAGGCATTATGCGAAGGCGTGTACGACTCTCGCAGGCGGGTCTGCCATTACAGATGTACCTACGTATGCAAATGAAAAGGACGTCCCCCTCGTGCCTCACTCGGCTGACCCAAATATGGAATTTTAGTCACCTCGACCGGTAACGAGGCGCACCAGTCCCCTGATTTTATGCCGTTTCCTTATCGATCTTAATACGGGATCGCTTTCACCTACCTTCCTGTGGCGTGTCTGGCTTGTAAACGCGACAGATTTCGCTTGTTCATCGGTCGAACAAGCTGACGTCAAAAGTCAAGTAGCTTTCGGTATTAATGAACAGCTGCTGCGAAAACAGCTTGCTGCGCGCGCTCATATACATACGAGCTCTGTATTTATTTCCTCTTTTCTTACGGCCGTTTCAAGCGTATTACCATTCGCTATTGTGAATATAACGATACGAATACTTGTAACAAGTTCAAGGTTCTCCGCTTATTAGTCTCGTGTTACGTTCCTCGTATCCACATTACTAATTAACTCGAGCAAAAATTATACTGTAACGAACAAATTTCCTGTGCGAGTCATTCGGGATTAACGACAGAAAAAGAAACAGTTGCGGAAAAGAGAGGTTTCTGGTTTCGTGCATCTTTTGACGGTGCTTCTAGTTCAGCGTTACCAGTCGACGACTAGTCCCGAGAATATTTATTTTCATTATTTAGCCATCTTGTCGGCAAATAACTAGCCAGGGATTCCCGCAATATTGGCGATAACTGCTCTTACCGGCTCCAAATACCCAAATAACTGTCGAATACATTGCCATGCGCCGCGTCTGGCGCGGGTTATCGTTGAATTTTTAACGGGACAACAGTCATTTCCATCGATCCGTTCTCTCTTTCGTCGGTTGCACGGCAGCCGGGCGTTTTCGAGGGTGTCGAACGCGTTCGATTCGATCGGTCGATCAGCGAACGGAAATGCGATTGCGCCCGAATTCCGAAATAATCTATGACGATGATGGAATTGCAGCCGTCTCGGGGTCGTATGGAAAATCGGCCCTGCCAGAAATTCTGCCGCAAACACGAAAAACTGACCGCTTTTCCGCTGCAGTGATCGCCATTGGCTCGGCTCGATACCATATAAAATGAATTGCGCGTATTATTTCGTGACGAGGCCGCCAGTATGACGTTCCGCGATCAAATTTCACGTCGATTGCGGAAAGCTAACAAAAATTGTTCTCGATTAAGAGCGATAGATGAAAATCTGCCAAGTGATATAATATATTTCGTTTGATAAATTTCGATGAGGTTAATTAAAACGTGGAAAAATGTTCTACTTAAATATATTATGCAACAAGACTGTTATTACACTTTCTATAGAAAGCTATTTCATTGTTACGCCAGTTTCAACATTCTTCCGTTCGTCTCTAACCGAAACTTTGAATAAATTCAATTCCCGACCTCGATTTCTTTACATAAAGTCAATTAAACAACCCTTCGGAACTATGACTCAACTTGTTGCTTCTTTTCTGTCGTCAATGGGCCACTACCTCGGAAATCTACCCAACTTTTCTTCGCTGAAAACAACGGTTTCTCCTACGCAACGACGTTCTCTCTCTCTCACTTCAAGATCAAAATGATTCCGCTATGATTCGGGAGGAAATCGCGGAGGTGTTACGATTTCGCAAGGATAATGTCACCTTACGTAAATCACAGACGGAATGCGCGTGTAGATGTCTCACGCGCGATACACACACGCTGGAAGAAAGGCAAAGGAATCGTGCATACAGCGGACGAGAAGAGACGATCCGATTCGGAAGGCGCTGCATTCGTTGCAACACACGGTCGCGCGATCGGCAGATGACGACGACGAAATGCAACGAAGGCGGGGCCGGCTGTGCTTGCGGTTTATATACGCGGAATACAAGCGACGAGGCAACCGACACGGAAGGCCTTGTCCGTCGGGACTACCTAACTGCGTCGTGCCCACGCGTTCGCCACAACCGAGAAAAAACGACCAAGGAAAAAGTCGTGCCAAGATTCCCGCTGCACGGGGACACGGCCAAGTGAATTTCACATTGTTCAATCAAGTCTTCCCTCTTGTTTTGCGATACGATTGAAAATGTTTCAGGTGAGATTGCGGAATATTATTTAGAGCCGTGCTGTTAAAATCTCGTTCGATAGAAACGGGGATTTTGAGAGAAATAAATTATTTTAAAAGACATCGTACTCGTCCCTTGTTAGACAGAACGTACGTAAGTATTTCATCGCTCTAGAAACGTCACTTCAATCCGCTGTTTAATTAAATTGAGAATCGGCAAGTCTGAAACAAGTGAATTAAGCGTTGCGTTCGTTACAACGCGAAATTCTTACAAGTCGATAGAACGAACCATCGATAAAAGACGTTAATATCGTTATCAGATAAGAAAAAGCTTTTCTTCGAATAACTGGAAATCTGTGTACGGTCTATCGAGATGCACACGGCGCGCGCGGCTCTGCTAAGCGTATCCTGCCAACGCAACCTGAAAACGAAGTAGTCGTGTCGAGAACTTGGCGACGAGAGTCGCAAAGTGCATGGCAAACAAACAGCCCTCCTTTTCTATTCTATCGGCCTTCTTTCCGCGGGGCGAAGAATTTTTCTCGGAACGACGATCTCGACTGTCTCCGGTTGCCTCGGTGAACGTTTGTTTGGAAGAGAAACGAACAGCGAACGAATTAAATCGTCACTGCGAGACGGTAGCTATCTTTTCAGATCTCTGGCGTAGATTTCTTTTTCCATTTCCTATCTCCTCTCGGCCGACGACTTACTTAGACGTTATTGCGTTCGGTTCCAATATATTTCCGCTTGTTCGTGTTAAAACGGAAACTGAAAGTAACCGCTGACGAAGTTAAGCGCTTTTCATAAGGATGACTTTGCAGCCAATGCTTTCTGATTTATGTCGTGTAAAATTGGTGTTTCGTAGTGTGCATGCGCAATTTGCACACGCGTCCTCCGAATGCATCATCGCGAAACAAAGCCACGCATATCTCTGTCGACGCTTTAAATACAAACCCCGGAAGTCGCATTTATTCATCGTGGGCCAAGTTTCTAAGACAAGCGTGATTTCTTTGCTATTGTATACATGTACGTGTATTGTAATAAATTATAAGTTTAGTTGAATACCGTGTCGCATCCTCGTGTATCTCATCTAGCAAAGTTGCATCGCACAAAAAGAGAATTCAGGTGAAAACGACGATAAGTGGAGCCGAAACGGCGAGCCCAACGCCTATCCTTGTTGCAATTATCCGACGCCTTTCCTTCTCGTCCGACTTCGATTCTCTTCTCGGCATAAAT
Organism: Bombus impatiens; assembly: GCF_000188095.3. NCBI lineage: Eukaryota > Metazoa > Arthropoda > Insecta > Hymenoptera > Apidae > Bombus > Bombus impatiens. The sequence goes on along the minus strand of NT_180434.1, from coordinate 199,651 downwards.
ACTCGGATTTTTTCAATAGATTCGTTACCCATCCGACAATCAGCATCCGAACGAAATTACAGCTCGTCCCGGTATCAACCCCTCTGCTGTTCCGATCTTGCGCCGCCACGCAATTATATTAAACTACCATGACAGCTTTTTGTAGCGTGTAAGACACGTACGTGTGTTGTACGCGTAAGGATACGCGTTTAAACGTCGTGCGAGGGAACAAGAGAGGGGAAGATAGGGCAGACAGGGAGAAGTAAACGCACGCACACCGTTGAAAGGAGAGAAGCGGAGTAAAGGTCGTAAAAGAGGCGCGCTATAGAATGGCATAATTGCGGCTTTAGCGTGCCTTAAAGCGCACGCTCACGGGCGTTTCGAAGGCTAGACTAAGTTCTTTCAACCTGCGCCTTCTTCCCGCCTTTATTTCCTTCCTTTTTTCCTCCCCCTCTCCGATCCGAATATTTGCACGCCTTTGGAAAACCCATGCGTTCTTCAGACGATATACAAGCGTACCCCAACGGCATACGCAATGTGAAGAATAGTGGTCACCGACGTCTTCGCACATATTTAAGTGATTAATCGCAACCTCTGTGAGGTTAATTAATATTTACGGCAGTCGTTCTCGTAGTCGTTATTACAATAATTGGTCTAATTAGTTGACGTTTTATACAAGGTGTTTTGCTGATAGAAATCTTGATTGAGTTGTGGCGAAACAGATTTAGAATTGAATAATGGGGTGGTAGAGTATAAAATATCTTTATCAGGCAAGAGAAGGAACAGGAATAAAAGTGTACTACTCTTAATGGTTTTCTTTCCCTATCTTCTTCTTTTTCCTCTTCTCGCTTCTTTTCCCTTTCTCCTTCCTTCGTCCACTCTGTCGTCATTTCCTTACTAATACGGTTAAATTCATCAAACTTTGTCTCCAGAGTATTAAAACTTGATCTTTTTCAAGCTGTTCCGTGGCATCCTTTGTTTTCCCCCTTATTCCTCATACCACGTGCACGTAATAATAAATCGCAATGGCGGCGAGATACGAGCGATCGTCGATGAGTTACCGCGTCAATACCTATCAGACCTATCGTTCGTGCATGCTTCTTGGCGATTTACTTTCAACGCTGCGCGTCTTCTATTGCGACTGCTCGTGCGATATTCATCGTGGCAACGCCGGCAAAACTATTCGTCGTTTTCGATGATGCACGTTTACGGTAATGTTACAACGCTTACCATCAAACGTAATTAACCTTTCCGACTGGCGAAGATCAGGCTGTGACCCGGCTCGTGTTTGAAGATCGATAAACTCGGCGAATATCTATAGTTGCGTCACTCGCGATTATCCTCAGATGCGAATTTAATGGAGGGATACGAATACCTCGTTGGACAAGGAAGCATTGGGAGACCTGGCGGTCGAGACGCGATTCAGTTCTTGATCGGATGAGAAAAGAGCCATTCAGGGACCGAGCAGTAATGGGCTTTTCCAGAGGTTCACGGTGTTTGCGAATGGTAAATACAATTTAAGAAAGGTTATTCTTGGACCGCGATTCACCAACCCCTCTGGTTATTTTAATATGTATATACAGATGGTATATTAGTGATCTTTCTGAAAGGAGATGATTCCAAAAAGCTTCGAAACGAAACTTCGGAGTAAATCCTCCGAGAGAGTTTTTAAATAATAGCGGTGTACGTTCGAGGGTATGATCAGTTTTAAAATTGGAAAAAAAAAGAAGAAACGTGCTTGAAAAGTATGAAGCGACTTAAAGATTGCGTGTAGCCTTGAAAAGAATCGTAAAACTTCCAGACGGAAACTATCAAGTGCTCTCAACGTGTTTGACGACAATCTCGAATTTCCGATAGAGACCGACGTACACGGCTACGACTTCGTCAGATACTTCTCAAGTAAACGACACGCGAGAAACGCTCGTAAAAATCTAGCCATTAAAACGTTTACCTTTCGAGGGACATAGAAGAAAAAAGAGCAGTAAAAACGAAATGAAATATTTTTTACCTGTGACACGGGCGTAACAGAAGAGCGGGGGAGGAGAAATTCTCCTAGCATTATTTTTTTTCAGGGCTTGTTCGTTGCAGCGGGAGAAATTTAGAGGACGGCTCACTATGATTAAAGTAGAAAAATGGAAATTCACGGTGTGTATATGGGGTGTGTGTATAGGGTATGTGTTGGTGATAGTAGAGAAAGCACATCGAAAATATTATGGCTGTTGTGCATGCACGCTGATTCGATCTGGCGCCGCGCCCTCGCACGAACTAATAATTAGACACCTTTATGCAATTCCACCCTCAGCGCTAATCGCGCGACAACTCCCTGCCGCACTTACCTTCTTCAATAACAGAAAGAATTTAATTCTAAGAATAGCTTCCTCTTTTCGACTTAAAGTACTGAACTAAAAATATAGTCTAAACATAGAATATAGACATTTATAGAAAAATATATATACCAACTACGTGTCTCTCTATCCGTACATTAATTATAGTATAAACAAATATCGAGTGATCTCTATTACGTAGCACCGAACCAGTAACCCTGATATTGCTTTTCCATTACATTATACGTACTTAAATGTATTCCTCGATGTGTAGCGCTAATATGTCAAAGAACATCCCCCTCCCTTGTTTCAGCCCTCCCACGTCGACATCCAATAAACCGCTCAACGTGCGCGATCCGCAAAAGTGTTCCATTAACCGATGCGATACACGGAGTTGATTTATCGTAGGGCCACGCAATTTTATTGCAACCATGCAACGATTAGACGCCTTTATGCACTTTCGCCCTTTTTTCTCGTGTAAATCAAGCACGGATTCGGAGCAAAGATTAATGTTGATCCAGAGTTCTTTTTGAACCAGGCTCGTTCCATTATCTAACAGCTGCCACAAAGTCGAAGCCTCGCAATTTTGTATCAGCAGCTCAACGCTTTTTTATGTAACCAACAAACCTGTCCTTAGCTCGTATCTCTTCTCGGTTGCGTCGACACTCCCCTCTCTGTTCTATGACCGATTAAGCGGTCCCATGTATCGAGCTGATGAAATTATACAGGCATAACGTACGCCCTAATGGTGTTTCATCACTTATTACAAGTACTAATTTGACTTGGGCCGTACAATTTTGTTGAACGAACTGCCGCACTTAAGACACATTGCTGCACGGATACGTAATGCTTTCAACCTGCTGCCTGAGCCGGCTGCAACATCCAATCTTATATATGGCCTGCCGATTTGCTTTTATTTGTTGTTTAAGAGGAAGGCTATATATTAATGCCAGAGCGTTAAAAAAGGAAAGCAAATGGATCGCACTGTAAATTTATCAAAGGTAATCTAAATAGAGAATGATCGGCTAACTAGCGTATAAAAGGGATGTTATTGGAATCTGTGCAAACCTAACTGATTCTATTACAGTGTCGATCTTTGTTCGATCATTTCTATTCACCACCAGGACCTTCTCACGACTATCTTGCTAATTTGAAATCAATATCGAACAACACCTACTCTATATACGTATTTACAATCGTTCCACTGATAAAAGCCTCGTTGATAGAATTCGCCAGGTGAATTGCTTGAACTATCGAATGCTCGAACCGAGAATGTGAGATTATCGAAGCATAAGAAAAATGTCAAAAATAGAAATAGTTTTTATCTGTGACTACTTCTGTCGATCGATGCATATAATTTTTGTTTTAATCTTTTCGTCGACATTTCGCTAGAAATGCCTTCGTACATTGATGTATTGCCTCTTCCTACATATCACATCAATATTTGAATTTTTCATCTTACGAACTTTCAAAACCATCGTATTAATTTCTATATACAACTCCTCTGCGGAAAATCATTACCTCGTGGAGGACGTGTACAAACGTCGTACAAGAGACTCGATCCTCGATCCTCATCTATATGCAGTTCTCATTGAAGCCACGTTTGCAGGATGAAACGACATTAAACGATCCATCGCCGGGCAATAGACGGATATCTGATGGCAGTGACGGTTAATAAGTTGCTTGATTATCGTGACCCGTTCGTTAATCAGCAGACGCAGTTGTTTAAACTCGACCGCAGAGCTTCCTCCTTACAAGCGAGGAACTGCATCGTCAGTGCAACGTTCGAACCCGCGTTACAAGTTCGCACGTGAACGAAAAACACGTTACATAGGCTATACGCGTTATTTGTTTCTTTGATTACTTATTACTCTTACCTCCCATTTATTAAATAACAGAATTCATATTTTGTTAATTCTTAAGGCGAAAGGTATCTCCGAAAATGGCCGGTCATCGTAATGTCAAATCTCGCCAATTAAACGATTTCGTGGCATTAAATAACGCCACAGCATTCCAGTACTGGGAATGTTTTTCACGATGCAGTCTCGTAACGACGATCCTCTAAGTTTCGTTAAAACGTGAACCTTTGTATACATATCCCGGCGGACTAGCGGATTCGATTAGCGTGCGTGAAATACAGGCAGGCTCTCACAGATATTAGAAGAGGTTCTCGCGATTCGCAAAGTTTCGAGCGCGTGTTCGTGTGCGACACGGGAAACGAGCGGCCATGCTTCACGGCGCATTGTTCCAAGCGGTGAAGGATCACGCAGGGGCCCCCTTTGTATTCCGACGAGGCACCCCGAGCATAACTTTTCTCGGGAAGACTTCGCGCTTGTAATGTCGGCTTCGCGACGAAACACCGTGTCCCGAGGAACTTTCCGCCGGTTGCAAGTCTCCCAAAGCGGTACGCGACCGAAACAATGGCACTCGAAAGGGTTTGTGTCCCAGACGTAACATCTGTTAGACGGGATTCCGGGCCGCGGACACACTTCCGTGATTAATCGGCGTAGGAAGGATCGATTCGGTGTAACAGATCGACCACGAATGCCGCGGCTGATACCGGGAGGAACATCCACACCGACGGTGTTACGCTAATTAGGATGCATTTATTAAATCAATCGGATGCTCGTTATTTACTGACGATACTCTCGCGGAACGGAATTTCTCGCGAAGGATTTATCGATAAGCCGTAACGAGGACGTGGCCAGGAAGCGTGTCGGTTTCTGGGAACGGTGAGAGAAAAAGAAAAAAGGAGAAGCAACCATTTCGGTACACAAATTACGGGAATATCGATAGCATCGTTAGTAGAGGCCAATTGCAGTGTTAACTAACTGCTCGTGCGAGATTCCTTATGCGTTTATCAAATTACTCGATGTACAACAGTCGATGTAACGGTTCTTTCACATTTGGAATAGTTACGAAGATTCTTGGAAGATTTTTACTTCGAGTAGTAACTTCGAACGATTAATCAGCCAAAGTGACCGACTGTTTCCTTCGAAAGCAATTTCGAATTACGTACGCATAATGGAGTTACGACAGAGTGTAAGAAATATTTACTCGAGGAGGTTCTTTCAGAGATCTTTCAATGACGTTCTAGCCAATGAATGGTTCCTAAAAGTCGCGCGACGGAAAACACGCGTCGTCAAAGAGTTAAGGGCATAGCAAGCTATACAGAGGGATGAGGAGGACAACGAGAAAGGAGACGGAGAAAGCTGTGGAGGCGTGTCCGTGTGTAAAGTCCACCGGGAGAAGACTTCTGGCGTGGGCTAGGCGAACGAGCAGCCTTTGCCGCATAATGGATGACTTCCTAACGACACTTTAAGATAGTTCTCTCTCCTCGTCGGTTGGTGTTTTTCTACCATAGTGAAATACTCAACTCCTCGGTATGTTGCTCGTTGGAGATTTATCCAGAGACGAAGACGAAGAAAGCAAGGAATAATAGATTTTTTGCTGATTCCACCGTCTGTTTCATCAACTACAATAACGATTTAAACGAGAGACGACGTTAAAGACTCTGACTCTGCGCGAGGATCGCCGATTTCCTATTTTCTGATATTCTCTTCCGGCACTCGTTGCGATATAATTGTGACGGATTAAATTGAATTCGTAATTCTCTTAGAAATTTTGCAAGTACCAGAGCGAAAGTTTCGCCCGTTTGCCACGCACGAAGAACCCAACGAGTAATGATTTATCGTTTCGCTACTCGCGGATTAACGAGAACGAAGAGCACACCGGAGAATAGGAAAATTTATGGAAGCGATCGTACTAGAACGCAAAAGACAACGATTTTCTTCGAACTTTCTCACGCAGGTATTTCCTACTTGTGTTCCCTCATGGCAGAATAATGGCTACAGCAAAGTGAAAGAATTGCGCAAAAGGCCAACAAGCTCACTTAATACGAGCATGGAACTCCTCCGGGACATTAAGAACTTTCTTTCCAATTTCACGATTCCTTTTTTATAGCCAACGGGGACAAGCCACGTTGTTCATTAAAACACCGTACGAAGAGGTTCACCTTGTCGTTGACATGAAATTTGCACTTTCATTTGCAGATTTCGATATATTTCGTTTATATTTCCCGATGCCATCAAAGGACAAAAACATTTATCTTTCAATTAGTCGCAAAATGGTACGTAAAGTTCGACCTTGAGCTTTCGAGATTAAATATTTCTTTCGACTCTGAAAATAAAACATTGAGCTTGATGTAACCTTGAGCTTTCAAGCTCAAACGTTTGTTCGACTTTCTTTGAAACCCGAGCCTTATAGGAGTTTACAAAATTATTTGTTTCATCGTGTTTGTTTCAACGTCTGACGAAACAGTTTTAGCCAAAGTCTTGTTCCGCGGTTTAACGTTAAGGCAGATTTTAGAATGTTCAAACGCGATTCAAAGCTCAAAAAATATTTTTATTCGTTTGCAAAATACGCAGTCAGAACATTGACGCTCCTTTGCATGTTTTGAGCAGTCTGACACATTATCACCGTGAGGGATGCTCAAACAGAATTTTAGGAATCCTGCCTACCCTTTTCTCGTATTTTCGCGACCCCCATGGATTTGCAATTTTGCATTCATTTGCTTGGATTTTCCTCAGAGTTCCCGAGGTATTTAGTTCCCTTCATTAGTCTGCGAAATATTTGATGCATCTTGATGAGAACTGGAGATTAATTTGAATCACAGTAAGAGTATTATGGTAATAATGTTTTCTTTCTTGCTGTTACAAAATCTCTGTTACGAACTATGAAACGTTCAACGAAGTTTATAGTTTACTAAATATTTAAATAACTTTCTCATCGAGTGTTCAATCCGAAACTGTTAAAAAAAGCTTACGACATTAAAAACAGCAGTAGAGAAGCTTTCTAAAGAGAGATGTTAGGAGGATGAGAGTTATTTGAGGCTTATTTTTCAACTTATAAACATTTTCATTTTACGATAATTTAAATATGTTGGTATGAATGAGTCGACTGACGAATCTTTCTCTCTAACAACTCACTTGCACTTCATATTTCCGATATTTACTATTATATTTACTATAACTCGTAGCTCCTTTTTTCACAAAACATCACAATTATATTCTCGTAATATCGCGTGATCAGGAGACTTCACAATACAGTACAATTCATAATCTACAGGTACATACGATCGATCTACGATTCAAAATCTCAATTCGGTCTTCGTTCGATCTGAAAACGTTCCATTGCTTTTTACCAAGTGCGCAAAAAATCACCGCAGCGCATATTCCGCGAAGGTACGCACCGTCGAAGTTTTAAATTCTCGTAATCCATCCAGGACACGAGACGCCAGGACATTGATACCGATAGCGCAAGCGCGACGCACTACGTCAACGAGATACGCCCTGCGCGACGACACACGTACACGCGTGCACGTTTTCTCTGCACGTACGTGCAGAAAGTGGCTTTGGTCGCGCGTGAACGTTCGCGATTCGTGAATTCTCCGGTGCGAACGTCCTGCGAGAGGCATTGTCCTGCGACAGAAATAACGTGCGCGCGGCTATCGCGATTTGATTCCGATTCAGGGGAACATGGCCGGTGATATCGGGGATATCGATGAAAAATAATCGCGGTGATTTGTGACGCGGCGTAGGAAGCGCGCGATAAAGATACGCGCAACGATGAGGACGCGATAAAAAAAAAAGGAGGGGGGAAATTTATCACGTTCTCGTCGAGTAGGTACGTTCGGGCCGTTCGTTTTTCTTCGAGATCGTTTGAAAACGAACTAACGTCCATTGATCGCTCGTTTTTCGTAATTCTTGGCACGGCTTGCCAACCGAGAGCTAAAGGAGAAAATATTTCTCTTGGCGAATAAATTTCAAAGAAACGACGCGTTGCATAACTCGGTATGTATAGCCTTGAAAAGTTTCAGCGGTGTCGTCCTCCTCTTTTCTAGCTTCCACCACGCGCATTCCTTCGCCACGGTAGCAATACTTTCACGTGTTTTCCAAGGACCGAAACTCACGTTTGAATCATTCGATAAACGATTACGCGAGACACGTTCCTGTCAAAGGTTCTCGCGCAGGATTCTCACGGCGACCGCGTCGCGCGGATTCCCTGCGGACGTAGTCATGAGAGAAAATAGACAGCCGATCGACCGATGATGATTCAGATTTAATACGCGACACGGAGTCGAACGAACAGGAACTTCGTGATCCTTCGTGCCATTTCCTAGCGCTAATCGTTGAACAGAGAGCGCGTCTCTGATAAATGGACGTACGCGACAGTTCTGAGGTGAACTAACGGAATCTGGGGATTTTTAAGTATACAATACGTATCGAGTTGGGAACTTTATTTCAAACGTTACTAACATATCATTTCCTTATTTCCATTACTGTTTAATACTCAGCCTTGGAGAAATGTAAAAAGAAGAACCTACAATTAGGAAGATATCTTGGAAAGTCAATTGATCGTGGTTCGTCGAACAGTGAAACTCCAACTGTTGGTATTCGACCGATCGATAGCGGCACGTCCGAGTATTACTTTTATCTCGTTGCGTTCGAAGCCTCGATGATTATTACGCAGCACATGGTATTCACGTTTATACGAAATTCTAGGTCCCTTTGAGATCGTGGGTAACGGGTTCCACTCTCACGAAGTTCGATTCAGCCGAACGAAATGATTAGGAAGCAATCTAGAAAATTACTACGTAATTTTCCGCAGAATCCATTTCATCGCTCGCATCCTTTAATTAATTAAAATTATCGGCAACTAAATGGGCACCACCGTATCGATGAACAACGAACGAGGAGGAATAGAAGGAGGAGAAGGAAGATAAGAACAACGATGGAACGTCGATTATACGAGGGTTCAAGGTGCTTTCCACCTATTTCTGCTTATCCACCATCGTCCCTCTTCCCCCTCTTGTTCGTCCTCTCCTTCTCCGTCCTGCTGCATGCTCGTGGATTATGGTCGGGACTATTGGCAAGCTTAGCTTGTGGTCGATTGCTTTTACGAGTTACCGAGCATTTGCGTATTTCACGGCGAACCGTTATGACTGCGACCACAGGAAGAGTATAGACGCTTATCCGGCAAAGGATCGGCCGATTCGGGATTCGCGACTTCTCTTTATCCAACCTGACAGGATTAACACGATACGCGTATTTCCGCGCGGATACCTACACCTCCTCGTTATGAATTCTACGCTGATAACAATAATCCAGAGAGTCTCAACAGACAATAGAATCGACTTCGAAGATTTTCTTCACAAAAGTAACAAATTCTGCTAATTTATTATTAATATTCAGTACTCAAGAAAATATTACAGCACTTAGAGAAAATTCCCGCGTAATACGGTGCTAATGAAATTTTAAACTTTTTCATAACGTACGTAATACATTCATATAACGCACATAATACGATAGTTTGCTAAGGCGAGTGCTATAAGAGCATACTGAGAATAAAATGATATTGGATACTAATAGCGAATTAAATTTTTCTGTTTCAGGTATGTACTCAAATACTCCTACGACAAAACAGTTCCAAAGACGTAAAGAGAATTCAAGAAATCCAGGTACACGTAAGTCGTCTCGATCGATACATTCGCGTTCCCGGGGGCCTTCACAAAAATACACCTTTTCTGACGTTATCGCTGACAACTATATCCACGGAAACACCCGTAGCCAAACGATTCGAGAAAACACGAGGACCGAGGAATCCCGGGTTTTTTCGAATACCTCGCGCAGTTTCGTCCGGCCTGCGTCGTCCCTTTTCCCTTCGGGACAACGACCGGCTCCAGAAGGACGAGTGGCACCCGGTGCATGACCAGAATCGATTATGTTTTTCACAGTGGTCCCGAATTAATGAGAGGCAATGGCTCACGTGAATTCCGACAGCGATGTCTGCGTGGCCGGTGAACGATCGAACGGTAAAGGGACGTAGACGAACATCGAATCGCGTTTTATCAGAACGACGCGTCTAAATGCTTCAAGTATACGCCTAATGCCAAGCCACGGGGCCTAATCGTCGTATGCAAATCACAGGGCGGCTCCGACCACATTCGTATAATCAATGGTCTAACAGCCGATCGATGCCGATACAGCCGCCACTCACGTATTTTCCAAACGTACTCTAATTCGGCGTTCCCTAATTTCCTCGGCAATTTCCGTACGTGCTTTTTCGTACCAGACGACGCCGGTACGAAGGGAGAGGGTGCCATCGGGATTCGACGTTCAGACCTCTTTTTCGAGGGTGGCTGCTCCAAACCGTCACGAATATTCCACCTCCTCGGTTCTTTCTTCTTATTACATGGACAAATTTTCATCGAATTTTCATGGATGTTTAACGAGGGAAAAAGTTAGACATCGATTAAATTATTCATCCACCGAAGTCGAAGTTTGCTTTTTAAAGGTTTTAGATTCGTTAATTTTGAGATATGTGTAGATTAAAAAAATCGAAGTGCCGTGAAATCACGCTGCCGTGACATTGTTCGTGGTTGTTAAACTGGCATTTGTATTTTGATTTCCTGAGGAGAGAGGAATCATTAATTTACATACATCCGTTTCGGTCGACCGATTCACAGCTTCTTGATATTCACGTCATTTTTCGTTTCAAGGCCTCGTTTATACCCGGATCGCGATCTAAACACCTCCACAGATGTCCGGACGATATTCGTTTTGCGTTTACACAATGAAAAAGTGACAAAATGACTGGTAGAACAGAACGAGATACCATCGACGAACAAGAATTTCTACGTCGTCAACACGCCGCTCGACAACTTTTTAACTATGCCACTTCGCATTTCGCAGACGTCGCATCGATCTTCTGTTTTTTCTTTCCCTCTAGCCCCGGTTTTCGTATCTGCCGGCCGGACAGTACAGCTGTCTGTTATTTCACCCAACGGCCGATTAGCATAATCACACGGTTCTCTTTCGTGAAACTTTTCTTCGTCATAATCTAGCACTATAAACCTTTGCAACGATGCAAACGCGAGACGCGTGTTATTTATATCTCGAGTCTTGTGTCAGTCAAGCGAAAATTTAAATTGCGATCAATAACGATCATCGGATGTTGCGTCTCCATTTGTAGAATCATACAACTGTGCAAAAAATTCTTTCAATCGGAATACGTCAATCGAGATCGTTCTTGCAGATATTACACTAAATTGGATATTACACGAGCGCAAAATTTATCACCGATTAAGCGAAAGTTATCGAAGAAACCAACTTAAATCGACCAAACGTAATATCAGATTGGTACATACTCTAAATTTAGCGCATCGATGCTATCTGTCACATTTTATTCTATCTTCGATTATCAATTACGTTAAATTGTATTTGAGAAAAAGACATTTCGTGAGTAATCACTTCACAGGGGTCATTTGTCAAAAAAGAACATTCGTAGTTAGATGGAAAGAATTTAAGAGCGGCGTGTGTCAAAAAACAGAGCCAAGACGACGAAGAAATTTCCAAGAGAATTTCTGACGAAGCCGAAGGACCCAGATAAATCGGCGAACATATCGATCAGCCGAAGAAAACGAAGGGCCAACGAGCACTCGGGCTACGAGAGGCATCCAGATTCGGGAGACTTTACGGTCCATCGCTCGTCTTACAAAGCGTAGATTCCAGCTTCTTTCAGCGAGCTAACGAGCCGAAAGTCGGAGAGGGGAAAAAAGGAGCAATTACGGTCGCGCCTCGCAGGGAAATGGCACGCTTAAGCGCCGCGGGACAATGGCACCGTAGCGCGAAGATTTTATTTTCGCGTATAAGATAATTGCACCACCGACGGTCGACCGGCTTCAGTAATTTTGCATTTTCCGCTACGTTTGTTTACTTTTTTTTTTTTTTTTTGACATTTTTTGCAGTGGCAAAAATATTCTGCTACGAGACGTATCGTCCAACAGGCTTAAATTTCTTTTAGGAAACTTTATAAGCACAATTTAATTTGTAAATAATTTAAAAAAGATTCAGAGAGACGAGAATGATTTATTAATACGAATATACATAATGTACATAATATTTATGAGATTTCGGGTACAATAGTATGTAGGCGCAGTTTATACAGAGATAAGAGATTCCTTAATTATTACGTTTCGATTAGGCGTGGAATCTTCGAGCTTCGTGACGCCTGTGCGTGAACGCGCGGAGAACTCGGTGAGAACAAAGGACAAAAGAAATATCGTGGAGTCGAAAGGCCGAGGGCAGCCCAGCTCGCCGCCTTGGAATTTCGACTTCGCGATTGCATTGCGCGCGTAGATCGTTCGATTCGATTAACGCGGGGATCGTGCGTGAGTAACACGCGGAAGACATTTCTACAAATTTTTTCCGCGGCTCGTAATTCTTGTTCCGTTAGGAGTAAAGATAGATCGATGATCGTAAAAGAATCGTCCTTCTATCTCTTGATTGAACGTTCCGAGACCTGGCCATGTAAAATTTTATAAAACCTTAATACCAAATATTAAAAAAGAACGAACAAAAGCGTTAAGTCAAATAATTAAAGAGAGAATACATTTCAAAAGAATGATTAACAATCCGTCGGAATAGAAGCCATTTTCCAGGAAAAGAAAAAAGAGTGAGAGCGGGGGGATAATCTTGAACGAGGAATTTTAATTAAAATCCATGGCTATCAGGCTCGCGTTGCCGCACAGACCGAGGAACCCCGAAAGAACATCGAAAAATACCACGAATGACGAACGAACGAACGAACGAACCCTACCTTTCCACCCCTCCCCCTTTTTGTAGATCGTCACGCGTATTATTTATTCACGTCACGGTTCACGAAGATCGAAGAATACCCGAAACGATTCTCGCTTAGGTTGGTAGCTGAAAGGTGTACGAAAGGGAGCGGCAGTTCACGATGGGGTGGCACACGGGGAGAGGACAACGAGAATGCGAGGAGTAATAAGTCGAGATAACGAGCTTTTCGATGCCCTTCCCCTCCCCTTCGGCATCGAAACGGAAAATTAATTAAGTGACTCCCAAGATTCGCCGGGTATTCTTAACCTTCGAAGACACAATGAACGAGAAATTATGCGAGGGAGAGGCCGAGAGACGAAAGCAGCCCGATTCGAAGGGGGTAAGAGCGAGACGGACAGCGGAGGAAGATAGCCGGCTATCAGGGTCATTAGTTACGGATGTCCCGTCCGAACCGGGACCACTCTCGTCTCGATAAACAGGAGGCCCTACGGTCTCGAGACAGTCAGAGAGAAAAGAAGGCGGCCCAGCAGGGGGAAGTTTCGAAGATAGGGGGAAAAAGGGAAGGAAGAAGGCACAGCGAGGAGAGAAGGAAAGAGTAGAAGAGAGGGCTGGAATAATAATTATAGGGTCGGTAATATAACGGTCAGCATGCCCGTTATCTGGCACTCTTAAAGTGCACTACGTTGTTTGGAAGATAGGAACGGGGTCTCGCGTTCCTTTCCATTTCTCGTCACCGTCGCTCATCTTCTCGCCTTTATCTGCCACGTCTTCTCCGTAGCTCGACCCCTTCGAACGCATCGTCGAAATTCTTCGGACAGGATCGCGTCAAGGAATTACGCGCGGCAAGATCGACGGTGTATCAACGGATCCATCGTGGACGAGAAATCTCGTTTCCGAAAATTGCTACGTCGTACAGCGGCAGACCACGTCCCTCAGACGATACGCGTCTTCCCTCGTATTATTCCACGTTCGTGTGTACTTACCAATTAGCGACTGTTAACAATCGGTTCGGACGAGATTGTCGAGCGCATAGAAACGCAACGCAAGAATTTTGAACAACGTCGCAATTTTTCGTGACTGACTTGGCAACGACGCTTCAAAACGGGCTAGAGAGACGTTGAAATTTCCACGTCACGTAACTCTTGGTACGCGCGCGCACACACAGGTACATAGCTACATATAGGTGAGGCATTCAGCGTGACGAATCACGACCGGTGGACACGGTCACGCGGGACACGCGTGAAAAGATCCGCGACTCAGTGTGTCCGACCGCCTTTCAGAAAAGATACGAAGAGATTTTCAACGACTTATGGGAGTTGACCGTGAAGGCGGGGGACCAGTGGCAAGGGAAAAAGTAAGACGGTCTGGATGGACCTTCCAGAGGTCGGTAAGACCCGCTGAAGTAGATTGCACGGGTGTCACGGTTAATCGGATAACTTAGAATCGAAAGCCGGACTTTGACTCTTTCGTGTGCCGGATCGCAGTGCTTCTCAGCCTTTCTCTATCTCTTTCTCTTTCAACGGGTATATTATACATCAGGCGGATTTTAAGAAATATCGGTACGCCCCGGTGGAAATTAATTGCGGCGATAATCTGAAGAGCGATCGTTCGAAGGAATCTTTTCCTTCTTACACTGATAAATGGCTATCCGATAAAACCCTGACGTCGATAGATCGTTGTACGAGGACGAACTTGTAACTGTACTTTGACAACGCGTGTAAACGTAATCGAAATAACGGTACCAAATGGTAAAACTAGTTTAAAAAGCCAGCGGTCCCTGGCAATTCGAAATTACGATTGCCCTATCGCTTTTTACCCCTTTTAACAACGCTCTCCAGACAGAAAAAAGCCACCTGCAATCTTACGTTCGGAACTTTTTCTTCGCCTTTGCTTGTCAGCATTCTCTGTTGTAGAGCTATACGTATACGTGCTGGTAAACGAGTGTATGTGCAAGCACGCACGATCCACTCGAACGGATGGCCACTTTGTGCGTGCGAGAGCGTGAAAATCGCTGCGGCGAGAAAGGGTCAGCCTGTAATCCGACGCAATGACGGACTTCATAGTCGAGTATCCACGATGAAAATGATCGAGATCAGACCGAAAATGTGGTTAACAAAATGCCCGGTCCGGACCGCTTATTTCCACGCGAACGTGTTTCCTGCCAGATCGAATCTAGGGCGTATGAATAAAATTATGTCCTCTCTACCGATGTTTTTACGTGCCTGTAAATATTTTCGTCATTTTGTTTTCATTTATATTACAGTTATTCGCAAAACAAAGAAAAATCGTGCGTGTTAATTAGGAAATTTTTGTTAACCAAAGAGATTTTCTTTGATTCAACGTTCGAATAAAAATAGAGAAAATTCTTTCAGCATCTTGAACCGCAGACTACTCAAGCAATTCCGTTCTGATATCGTTAACGAACCCTCAGAAGGAGGAAAGAAGGGGGAATTTGCGTCGTTTCCTCTCTCGATGAGCCCTACAGGAAAAACCTCAGCTTATTTTCTCTTAAGTACGTTTCCACAAGCTCACCCTAGGCTCTCGTGCTGGCTCGCGACTCGCTCGAATCTCGCCCTCGTTTACTCTTGCGGGAGCATGGAAGAACTTCCGTGTCGCGACTATTCGCAAGAGCACCACGATTCCACTCTTTTCCCAAGATCGAATGGACATGCAAGCGAGCAGAATAAAAGCCCGGTGGCCAGTGGCTCAGCAACAAGTGCGCAACTTTCTCGAACGTAGCCACGTCGAAGGGTGGAATGGCCCTCGATCGCGCAGAAGGCAACCGCGACAGCTTTCCTCTCCATCTTCCCTGCCGTTTCTGTTTCTTAATCGAACGAAGAAAACGGCATTGTACGTTCGGCATTGTTACTCGATAAAAAACCGCGACACAAATTGCATTCGCTGGAAGTCGAGGCAGAAGAGAAGAATCCTGCCAAAATGGGATCAGGAAACTGCCAGTCAGCTCGTTTCGGCGAGTCATCCGAAAGGTATCCTCTGGCCAAGGCGATCGTTCGTTGCCACTTTCTGCGAATTGGCGTTTCCATCACCACTCACACCGAAAGGAAAACGAGGAACGTAAAGAGATAACGAATTTGATTCGCATTTCCTTGCGGATCGTATTCCATTGTTCGACGAAAGTTTGGTCGGTGAAGGTCGATTTTCAACGCCGCTGCGTTAGAAACAATTAACCGCCCGCTCCGCTACAGCTGGATGGAAATATCGAGTTTTACGCCAACTTATTTGACACGTCACGTCCACGAAACAATATTCTGTGTGGATAATATCGGTTTCTATAACGTTTTAGCGGACGAAACAGTTTCCATGTTTGCTTTCACGATAGATATCATTGGATCCTTTTTATAGCCGATCAACGAACCGTCAAACTTTCAGAAAATCTTCCGAAATAAATAGTTTCTATCAATTGATACGGCGTTAACAATAGAAGTATACAAAAATAGCTTAAAGCCGCATTTCCCGTTTGTCTATGTTCAAAGTTTTCCATGGTCTTTATTCGTGAAACTTCTGTAAACACGTCGTCGTATTTACACGAGGTAGAGACTAGTTGGACGAGGCAGATCGACCACTCGAGACATCGTGAAAATATCGGGATCGCGTGGATGTCGGGACTCGACTCGGGGGAAAATCCGTGGGCCAGACAAGAAAAGTGGCGCGATACTAGAAACACCGGCCAGAATTAATCCGGCGCAGGGTCTCGCCAGTGGATTTTCAAGGGTCGTACACGGTTTGTATCGGTACACTTCTCTTCGTCTTTGTCGTTTGTCGTCTCCACCCTTGGCCACTTCTCCGCAGAGCGTTCGGTATGGGTGTAACACAGGCTGCCACGATGCTGGCTGAGGGGTGGCGAGCAATATTTTAAAACGGTCGCGAGTCTGTTACGAGCAGAGGATATCGGCGAGTGCGCACGATGCTGAAGGGCTAGCTGACTCGTAGAAAGAGGTGGAACGCGCGAACAGAGAAACGGAGAAACGAGGAGAGAAAAGGGAGGGCGTGCCTGCTGTTATCTTGCTTGTTCTCTGGATGAAATATCGACTAGCAGTTTCAGGCCTTCTTCCACGACTCTTACTCTCCGCGTTCTTCTTCTTCTGCTTCTTCATTCTCTTCCTCGTGCGCTTTAACTACAATCCTTCGTGTTCGTTCTTCTCGAACGCTCTCCGAACTTCTCTGAAAACCGAAACGTTTCACGATGTCCATTCGCGTATCGGCTTCGTCCGAATCCAATATTTTTCCTATTTTTCGGGACAGGTAATGGTACATCTCGTCGCGGAGACGTATCATTACCATACATTGCTGACGGGCCCATCGATCACCTTCAACCGTCGTAGATGCAGCGGCTCCTCGAAGTGATCGACTCGGCGTAGAAAAAAAACCGGCCACCAGCAGGGAACAGTGGAGAGATGCATAGGAAGAAAGAAGAATAAAAAGGGGATCGAATCGAAAGACGTGAAAGAGGTGGAGAAGATAACGCGCGCAATCTCCTTCCGCCGCTGCTTTTCGCTCCTGTTCGATCGGATGAATGGATATTAGCCGGAGCCAAAGGTAGCTACTTTTTTGCGCTTCCGAGCCAAGCTTCTCTATAACAACGGATCGATTTTCTACGACGAAGAGCATCCTCTTTTCTCGTCACGAGACGACTAGGAAAAAAATTCATTCATCCATGGTATAAAAAGGACGAAACAATCGCTAATACAATATCGAATTAATTCAGCCTATGGGCTGCTCGGTTCCTATGCCGACAGTTAATAGCTTCGGCTATTTTTGCAGGAGGGATTCGTTATTATGCATACACGGTTCTACACGGTGATTCTATTTCCACGGCGCGTTTCACGCAAACATGAAAACGAGGCTGTCCAAAAAGAGATTCGAAAAAGCGTATTATCTGGCGACGGCGCGGAATTAAAACCGGGGGCGGGATTAGCGCGGCGTGGTAATTTTTAATTAGAAAGACCGGGCTTTTCTTCAGCGAGCGTTTACGTGCAATGAATTAATCGCCGCCGCAATTTTAATTAGGCCACGTAGCTGGCCGCGCGCGAGCGAGAACGCGAGAAACTCATTCGCGATGAACCGAGCCGCGAAACTCGCGCGCTATTTATTTTATAGACTGACAACGATTAATCAGCTCGATGTCGCCGCGTGTGATCTCGCGCGTACGCTATTTATTTACATGTCGCACAATATTGGTCCGCGATAACATAAATGTTACAATGAGATCGGCGATAACGATGCATCGACGATAATAACCCTGGCGAGCGATGTAAATTTAAGCGATCGCGTTAAATTCCGATTCAGCCGGAAACCGCGGATTTGTCGGACAAATTGAAATGTACAGGCGTGACACGAAATATCAGCATCGCGCAGACGGAAGCTCTAACCGGGGTATAATACGACAAGTCGAAACGTCTGCCGGATTAAATCGTAATCGCCGGCTGAACTGTCTCGCGAGAATACAATCTCTCAGCGCGATCGATCAGATCCGACCTTGCTGGGATGCAGCGCGGTAATTACGAAGATCATACGCGGAAACGTAATTTCGCCAAACCTTCCAATTCAATGGTAATAGACTAACATTATAAATGTACATTACTAAGACAAGAACACGGTATATCACATTTCGTAGCTTTTACAGGGAAGCAGTTCGGTACGATGTAAATCAATCCTATATCGTTAAGATTACCCGTGTACGTGGTTTTGGAGATAAATGTGTGTTTTTCATCGTCCTTTTAGAATATCACTCATCCCAATGACTATATCTTTGGGATGAGTTAGCTCTCGCGAAGCTTCGTCAATTCGTCGAATATTTTTAGTAAAAACATAGAACTTGATAGATTTTCATTTTCAATCGTGTGATATTACGATTGCTCTGTTCAGCCACAAAGTAACATTAAAATAAAGAAATCAAGAAAAACGTATTTATCGCGTTCGTCTTCTGTGATCTTCGAATTTCAATTGGAATAATATTACGCTAAAACCGAATTTCTATATCGAAAAATGAATAGGTCACTGAATTTTTCCCTATACGTGTTATTACAACACGTAGAAGCTCGAAGTGCGGAAATTCGAAAAAATATATCAGGTAGATTCGAACAACCGAATGGATTACAATAGTTATTCACGGAACAACAGATTCTCGTCTATACTACTTGCCGGTAGATTCAATTGCTAGCCGCGTTTCATTCATCGCCGACTCTTTTCTTTTCCTGCGAAAAACCAACATCAACAACAGGATGCTCGTTCCTAATAAAACAAATCCGCTTGCCTCGTCAACTGTGCGATAGAATGCTGAACTCGTCGGTGAGAGATTTCGAGCGTACAGAAGCGCGGTGCCGTTTATCCGCGCCAGGAGACCACGCAGAAATAAAAGGCATCGATCCGCGAAATATCCTATATACCGTAACGCGTACCATTGTGCTAGGTTAGATTTAATGTCGGCGCCGTGCGCGAGTGTCACAGAGGTTCGAGGAAATACGAGGGTTGCAACGAACAGGCGGAAACAGAAGAAAGGTAAGAGGGGAAGGGTGAGAGGCGGGTAGAACGGACGAGAAGCTGGCAAAGGAAGAGGAGGTAAAGAAAGGAAGGTGGTGACAATGCGATCTCCAGTCCGATACGGAATTGTCGGCGACTCCGGGTACCGGGTTCCCTTTCTCTCTGACTCGTGAAATGAGCATAAGATTCTTCGGTTATTTCGCCAGCAAGCAAGCTGCGAACGAACGGGCACAGTTCTCCAACGCGCGATATCTCTCCGGGCTTCCTATCCCTCGAATTGTGCACCAACAACGTTCCAAATATCTCTGTCGGTCCTCCTTTCCCCTTTAGCCTCTCCGCGCCCTGCTTCTCGCACCCTTGATCGTCTTCACCGGCACGGTCAGCGATGCACCTTTTGACCCTCGAACCTCTGCTCGTATTTCTCACATTACTTTTCGGATCCTGTCTTCCTTTACCGCCTCCCTTTTTCCTCGTGCCTGTTCCGCGCGCTCTCCGCCACCTCGCTGTCGCGTAAGTTATTCGACTTTCCGTTGTGTTCCGCGCGAGATCGCGCGTGCACGCGAGCCCGGCCGAGAATTTATCGAACGAAACGTTGGCCGGAACCAGCCCGAACACCGTCCCCCGTGCCGGGGATGTTTCTTCATTTGGGAATGAACCGACCGACCCAGGCTGCGTTCTCCACCACTCCTTCCCCTCATTCAATCGGTAAAGGGATATTACGGAAATCGCGCGGTAGAATTGTATAATTGTTTCGGTTTGCTGATCGACTAGAGAATCGAGCTATGGTGCATTCACGGGAACAGCATCGATCTCGCGTTTGAAAGAGCTATGATTGATCGGACCCATCCATCGTCAAGCATGGAGGCTGAATTGCTTCTCCCCCTCCCGCTCCAATTGCCACCGCGCGGAAACGTAGACTAATGCCGGCTATATACATAAATCAGCCAATGCTTAACCGATACTATCCCTTGGATCTTCTTTTATCATCGTATATAATTTCGAAGAAACTCAGGTTCATATCGTAGTGGTAAAGAGGCGAATAAAGATAGCATGAAATTAGCCGCCAGTTAATTCGATTGGAAACTAGCGTGCATACGCTAATCAAAGATTAAATTATTTCCCACGTTGTGCACGAGCGCGATTGAAAATTCCGTCGATTAAAATATCGTTTATTAACGGGAAATCGGACAGTGCGATAACGCGAGAGCTTCACGTCGCACGACGCAGCGGGAGAATAACTTGACCGTGCGGGTGGCGAACGAAAATGTGCGAATCAAAATCAATAGCAATTACGTGGAACAGTAACGACAAGGGGAGGGACGGGCTACAGCACGGGAAACTATGGTAGTGGGAGTATCAAGTTCGCGCGGTATTAACGGAAATACGAGATGTTTTCTGGAGTGGAAATAAAAAATACCGGGCTACTCTGGTAGGCTTACGCGCAGTTCATCTCGGTTGGATTTTTTTATTTTCGTCGTGGCCAACGAGGACCGCTTTATCCGTTTGAAAACAGTCGCGCTGCATTGTTTTCGGGGTATCAGCCGAGAGAACGCGATAATCGAACCGAGAATGGCAATCGGGCTGCGTGTAAAGCGAACGAAATTAAACGATAATGCAACTCGGTTTGGCCGAGGCCGAGGCCAAAGGGAACTTTTCGAGAACGTGGGAAATGCAACCCCAATCCCGCGTCGCCATTGTTTCAAACTTCGTGACGCTGTAAGCCACGCTGTTTCTCTCCTCGGCTGCATACTATTTGTCTCGCCAACTATCGGAAAATTTATATTTACTCGGGGGTTGATGTTGATGACGATGTGGTGACAATTGATGGCGAAAGGTACGAAAGATATTTTTCTTCGTTGGAATTCCCTTGTGTACGTGATATCGATAATTAATTAAAGCATTAGTTGGCCTGAATGGTTTAAGATTTCACTCAGAATACGTACTACATTAATGTACCAACATAATATCCCTTTTTTTCGGTGCTCTCCGCCATTCAGATTATACTCGTTCAATGTAAACGCTTGCAACTTAAACTTGCAGATCGACTTTCGAAACCATAACTGAAATCGCCCAATAACGAAAACCCTTCTGCAGGCCGTTCTTATTCGAGTGCGCCAAATGAAAATGTACTTCTAAATGGCTCCATTCGATAATTACCAATACCCTCGTACCATCGTTTATTCATTCTGCGCTGCTTCTTCGTTAATCTTCCCTTTAACCCCATTATACAGGTCGCTCCATTTATCTCGAATCGTCTTCGAAAGCGTAGCCCGAATCCCGAGATCGTTAAATTACGAAAGGTGAGCCGATTCACGGAAACACTCGTAAAAAGTTCGCTGGATGATCAATCCTCGCGTATCGTAGTGGCGTATACCGTAGCGAAAGTCCCTTTGGGGGTTATATCGAGTCCGACTAACCATTCCGAAACTATTTTCAACGGTAGGCGCATAGAAACGGTCGAATCGGCAAGCAGAGAAATTCCTAATTCAAGTGGAACGCTCGATTCCGGTGAATACAACCGCGTACCCTAATTCCTGTCTGTGAAGGACTGCTCTTGTTGCGTTGCCGAGCTGGCAAGCCACCGACTAGCTATAGGTAATTCCAATTCTATCGGTTAGCGCCTTCCATGGTCTGGTCGGATGGTTGTTGCACGCCTTGGCGAGGGTGGAGCATTGAATGTTTAAGGAAGCTCGTCCCGGTGTATCTCGTTGCCTTGTTCGCAACGTTCTCCCTAGGCGGCTCTAACTGACCTCGACGAAAAGAACTTGATCTTATATACCGCGCACTAAGTGCAACACTCTTCCCTCTTTGCACCGAACTACCACCGTGAAATTTACTTTCCGCTCTTTTCTTTCCCTCGCGAGATACCTGTAGGAAGGATATCGTAGAAATCGCACGACGTATTCGTGCATCGAAAGGGTGGCTGTTTTGTTTTTCATGAAAGCATCGAGAATAATTTCGAATACGCTGCGCATGAATTCATATATATAGATAACGTTGATTTCGACGAGAGGAGTTCGTTACAAAATACGTTAGTCGATATGTTAAAAAATTCTGAAACGGGCGTATACGCGTATTGTGTATTAAACAATTTTACACGAGAGCGAGAGTGTTGTTCGTGCAGAGAGTGCCGATAGATACGATGTGGAGTTTCGACGAACATAGCGTTATCGCGTTGCATTTCCATCGTTTCCTCGGCATCAAAATGTTTAAACGCGTACCTTTTAACTGAAAACAACGTAACTCGAATAAAAAGTTGAAAGTAAAGTGGAAAAGTACGCGGAGGCGTGCAGCCTGCGCAACGTTGACAGTGAAAAACGTCGACGGGCTAATCCGATTATAAATAAAATTGAATTTTTAATCGCGTCGTCGTCGCGTCGGCTCCTCGACCGGGGAAAGAGCAAGCGGAGGAATCACCACGGGCCGAGAATTAAAGTCGAGCGAACACACTGACTAGAAAAGAAGAAGCAGAACTGTTCGCCTTATTAAATTAGCCAGTGCCAACAAGAAAAACATTGACGGTAATCCTGTTAGTAGGAATCGTTCGATAATGAATCAAAGAAGTCGAGTCGGCGGGGTTTGGTATCCGTGGAAAACGGGTTTCCACGGTTCTCGATCATTTACAATGTCGCGATCAGCTAAGAAGAAAAACCTTTAAACCGATCGTGTAATTAAATCTCGTGCGACTCCCTCTAAACCCCCCCTGGTCGACATTAACGTTGTCGTCGTCGACATCCCCTTTCTTTTCTTTCTTGCGTTTCTCCCAGCTGGCTCTCGTTTTATTTCATGGCCGCTCGCCATTCATTCGCCGCCTTCGCACTTCGCCCTCCACAACGTGGAACCGGCTTCTTGAAATAATGTAAAGCACCTCTTTCAAGCCAGCCACTCTCGTCTATACCGCCCGGCCCTTGTCCCTTTTCTCCAGCTTCCCCCTCAGCCGCGTTCGCGCACCTCTGAAGATCTGAATCTCTTTCCCTTGCTGTCCCCTTACGCGATGGTTGCGGCTACTGGTGCGAGCAGCAAATTTCTTCCGGCCTGTATGTTGCCCCCTCTAACGATTACAAGACAGACACTTTGGTGGTCGCTAGAACGATATCTCTCGCGAGATTAGGCCGATGTTTTTCGAGGGTCGCACGATACTCGGCTTACACGATCTTTTTCTCTCTGTAGATAAGACTACGTGGAAATTAAATTGTAAGGTCTGCGATAAAACATGGGCTACGCGGTAAAAAATGTCCAAATATCAAATATATTGATTCGAATTAGTTAACTTTCTAGAAAGTATAATATATCGACACTTTGAATACGAATAGAAAATATCTTTTTGAACAATTTTGAACAAAGTACAAATAGGATACATATGTGAGGCTCGCGTTTCTTGCGCGTGAATCCTTAAGCGGCAAGAGCATATTTGACACGTTTCCCTTAAGGTGAATAGCTACCGTCCCGCTGGCTGTGCAGACGGATTCGGCGTTGCTAGCCTAATTACAGGGCCGAGTAGCCGTGAGCACCTGCGTCTTCTCCCGTTTCGTTTTCGTGCCTGTACAGCCCACACCCGTGAACCTCTGGCGCGAGAAACGAAACCACGTAACGCGATCTTACCACTTTCACGTCGCACGAACGAGTCGAATTTCTTTCGACCATGCATTCTGAATCGATTCGAATCCTTCGCCTAGAAGCATTCGATCGAACAAATGCTCGAACGAACAGATGATTTACTTTCGATTGAAACTTATCATTTCTGAACGCGTAGATTGAGAAATAAAACGAATCAGAAGAGAAATCAGATAAAAGTGGGAATTTAGTTGAAGCTCCATAACGGATTTGCGTCGAAACATCGTAACTTAATTCGATACAGCCATTAGAGAAATGCAGCGTCTAAATCGTTTCGAAAGAGGCGTCGAGATATCCATCCACGTTCCATCCTGTCCGAAATACCACAGGAATGCAGTCGTGCCGTGACTGCAGCCTCCATTTCTGCGTTGCGTGCCGCATCGAACGTTTCTATCCCGATAACGCCCGTTTCTTCCGTGGAATCCTCAAGAAAGAACAAGAGAAACTCTCGATCCACCAGACTCTAACACGATCTTCTCCCCCCCCCCTCTCCCCTATTTCACCGATTCCACCACAATTTCGATATCGAGTTTAACCTGGCTTTCTCGTAGAGAATTCGAGATCGATATTTCTGCTTGATATAGTTAAAATTAAATGCGATGCATGAGATGGTAACGGTGTCACAGTAGAGAGATATGTGACAGAAATTTAAAGGATTAAATTACACGGATCAACGATCTCGAACGACTACGTCGGATTCGCGTGATCGATGGATCAATCAGAGTCGAACGAACTGGTCAGAGAAAGCTAGAACGAAGACGCGGATTCCCAGCGCGGATAAAATTTTATCGTGGATTCGTAATCGAACCAGTTACGAGAAGTTTGTGCACGTGCATTCGCTCTCAGGAAAATGCAGACGAATTATCTGTCGCGTTGCTCGAGTTTCACCATCATTATATTGATTTTCTTTCTCCTGAATACGTTTCAAAATCTTCCTGCCTGTCATTCCTGACTATACATATATAGATTAGAATAGCTCTTTCGAAAATAGGAAATATTTTCTCGCTACAGTTGGTAATTATAGATGACAGGTGCAGTCAAAAGTGGCTGTATTCGACTCTTGAAAATTTCAGGAACGCGCGTCCGAACTGGATTCACCGTCTAGACGCGAGTTCTTATTTTATTTCCACTTCCCCCGACGTTATCGCAGCGACAGCAAAGGTTGTTAAAGTTCCCGCACCAAAAGATATTACGATGGACGTCGGTAATGGAATTATAGGAAACGCGAAGATACTCATCGAACCATTGGGTTGGTTATCGCCAGGTGTACCCTCGCTTTATTGTAAGAGTTATTAAATATACAGAATATTATGCGCCATTATGGATTGAAATTTGCTGAGTAGATAAAGTATTCGCTATTTGTTTATACGTATTTTGATATATCGATTAATAAAGTATTCGCTATTTATTTATATTTTAATATGAACGTCCTCGCGAAGTATAAATGATTGATATTGTATATTGTGTACCCTTTGGATTGGTATTATAACTTTACGCAATTTCTCTGTTTGTCAAAAAGACACCTTTTGGTGCAAAATCAGAATTTAATGAATTCTCCTCCTAGTCAGTAGTATGATCTTCGTTTCCATTAAACGTAAATCGATGTGAAATATTGAATAGCAATGGTAATCAACAAGAAGTATTTTTCAATCGTATTTTGGAGCAATTACAACGAGATACGTTTCACCATTTAAAAGTGGATGATTACTGCAACGAACACTTGTCTGGAGTAGACTGTTATGCGAAACTTTGTACATATACTCTAGAAACTTCACTAACGCGGGAATTTCTGTGTTCCCATGGAGACGAAACTGCACACGACGGTGTAGTTTGCAAATCATCGAGAGTTTCAACCACACAAATGTCAATCGCATTTAAATTCGTAAATATAGCATTATGAAGTTTGTGTAAAATGAGAAACTTGGTGAAATGTATTATCTGGTCAAATGGAATACCGTCGTGAGTCGAATGTATTTTTGTTAGATTATAATTGCAAATTTTAACCGACTAGGTTAATTATATCTAGTAGCTACGATATGTCTGTTTAAAAATATTTTCGAAAGACAGTTCACGCGTCTGATAAATTCATAGATTTGAAAACTCTGTTTGTAAATGTGTAAACGAGTGCACAGAACATCATATTTAAAGTTACTTAGATACTTTACGTCATTAAACCATCTTTGTTTACAAAGTTACGCAACTCCTTATTATTCTACCAAATGAGAAAAGAAGCAATAACATGGTACGTAAAACGTGCGATACAATTTAAAAAACGATGAACTTTCATTAGTCTGGTTCCCGCGTACAAGCAACAACACTGTTCGCGCTGTTGTGATCTATACGTAGCATATCCGCATTCTTCAGTGGTGTCGCAACATTGTTGGAACGCATTCTCCGTTCATTTTTTGTTAAAAGTTGCAAATAACCTCACAGCGTTCTCTCCTCGCTTTCGTTACAGCTTAGAGATTTATAACGATATTACTAATATTTATAGCAAATGTAACTAACGCTGCATTGCTGTTCAATTTTCACCGATACTTATTTCCTCGTCTTCGATAACGTTTTCGTTCGTGGCAGAGAGTCAATATTCCTGGCGGCACTTTAATATTCTACTCCAATCAGCTTGACGTCGCCTCTGGTTAATAAAACCAAACAACTTGCTCCTCCTTCTTTTTCTCTAGGTTAAACTTTCGACCACTTTCTGAAATTCTCACTGGAAGGGTACTAGTTAAAAATCATTGCACTCGTCGCCCTCGAACTATACTCTAATTTAGAAAGTTTTTGGACTCAACCGAAACGCCTTCGCTTCCGTCCAAACTTTTCACTCCACCTCGACGGTTCGACGCGTTGTTGATCTTCCTCAAGCATTTCGCTGCCCGCTTTCCTCACCCTGTGTACCTCGCTAACCGGAACACACGCTCCCGTTTACATTACACCCCCGAGAACCGTTTATTATTTATGCCGGTATATTAAACGCGGTCACTGGTTGTAATCGATCGCACTGGTTAACCCGTTTTCGGTCAACGCGCCGCAACTGACTGTGCAGTTTCGCTAGATGCAGGTCTACGATAATACTTCGCTAATAAGGATTATCAATGAACGAAGTCGAAAATCAAAATTAGTTTTCCGAGATTGTTCTGGAAAATTCAAAGTTGATAATTTTTCAGCCGGATTTTATCAGCGATTTAACTTCGCAGAGATTCAACGCGTTTCACCAAGCCTCTCATCAACAGCCACGATGGACGTATTTTTTGGAAATTTCAGGCAGTTGCTCGTTTCCGAGAACCAAATGACCGTTTTATTCAAGCCTTGGTTAAGAATCACGAAATGACCCCCTTTTCGACCATGAGCCAACAAGTTCATTAGTCTTCTTTCAGCGATTCCCGACGTTGCCTCCTCGCTCGATGAGCAAGAGTCGTACGACTTATTAAGTCACTCTTGAAATCTTATAAAACGCGGCTGTGGTTTCTTTATCCTAACCCTGCTTTCTTCTGCTTCGTTCTACCATGTCGGATTAAAGAGAAGCTCGCCTTAAAATTCGACCGAGGATCCGTGCAATTTTAAGCGAGCGCGCTAGGAAAATTTCCAGAATACGATATCACGCGACTGAATTTTTTATATTAATCTTGAGTTAATACCGCGTTTAATCCACATCACGAATTCATCAATTCCATTTAACATTTCAACTTCGTTATACTCTGTACTGTAACAGAAAGCCATTACTGAAATATCGGATCCGCTATTCTTTCGATTCTTTTGCGTTTTCTTTTTTTCCGCTGATGATGTAGAGGAAGAATTGCTAGAGTAAAAAAGTTATGGAATATTACATTACACAAGAGCAATGGCGGCGAACAATCTTCCATCGAGAGGACGGGTTCGTTATAAAATCCTATCGTTGGATCCATTGAGAGCGGTGGTGGTAGAAAAGTAGAGAAGCGGATACATTGTTTCTTTCATTAACTCGCGTCGCGGGTATCGTAGCGGCTGCATTTACGAGCTCCCTCGATGAGGACACGTGCTACGTTTATTAGCCCCCGTCAATGGTCTTTGACCCGTGGAGGCGGTGTCGTGGTGCAGCATACCGCACACGAGACGCCGCATCCACGCTAAGAACGCCGTTCTATCGTCGTTTCTTGTCGTACGCCGACGTAGAGAACGATATACGTCGATCCTCCAGGAAACTCGATACGAGTAGTATCTCAGGAAGACGTACGACCGATCGGAACTGGCCTCGAAGACCGGTCCCTCGAGGTTTGCATCTTGCGCAGTCTTCTGCGTACAATTATCCGCCTTGTCTTCATCTCGCCCTTCATCCAGATTTCGTTTGCCTAAGCTCTTTCAACGTAGAGATAGTCGAATAAATCGAATACATATAGAGAGATAGACAGGAGATTGTAAGAGATAATTTTTCACGATACTAGTTGAAATAATAAACATAAAATGCAGACGAAACGTCACCTACCTCGTCGTAAATTCGCAACGCCGAATACCGATACAGTTTTCCCTTTCGGCATCCGAAAAGGAAAGAAAGAAATATCGATATCAAGAGACTGTGGTAGCAGACATCGAGAAAGCAACGAGCCGAAAGACTACAGACTAATTAAACAAAATTCTTTCTCCACGGCGTGGAAAAGAATAATTCGTCGCTAATGAAAGCAACGAAGAATTTTATAATTAACAACTAAACGGGAGTAACCCTTGAACAAAGGGCTCCACCACTCAGCGATGGTCCCTGTTATAATGAAAATTAAAAGTCTTAATACCGACGGGAATACCGCGCGTTGATACACCTTTTCCTTTCTTCGTCTCGAGTCACCCGAACCCCCGACCACGTCGAAACTCGCGTGTCTCATCCACGGGACAAATTTTCATAACGCGCCGATGCTTAGATCCGGGAAAGTTCTCTTCAACCCGGTAATAATTCCGACTTACACCTCTCTCATATCGCGGTAGAAATTCTCCGTCTGGCCCGCTGCATCGCGCGCTCTGGGTGGAAAAGAATATCCGATAAATCCGTCCTTCGATGTACTTGCCGACGTCTCCGATGTCAAAGCTTTCGAGTGGAGTACGCTCGTCGTCGCAGAGAGGGTTAAACTCGGCGTGTGTGCACGCGCGTGTACGTGTACCGGCGATGCGCGAATAAAAAGAGGATGGGTAGATAAAGCGGGTAGAAAAAGGTAGAAAGAAACAGGTACAAGGGGGGTGACTTCGAGCGTGGGAGAAACGACAGAGACAGAGAGAAACGGCGGGGGTTGAAAATGGTTGAGAGCCGCTCTTTCCAGGTGTGCACGAGTGTGCATGTACCAACACGGTGGCACCGCGAGACGAGAATCAACGTAACGAGACGCGCCACATACGCCTACCGACTCAGGCGATCTCATTTAATGAAGTATACCTCGCAATTATGTCGTTCATGATAGCCGTAGATGTGCATTAGACGTCTCTTTCTTCCTATCTTCGCGTCGTTCGTTGTCGGACCACTGGTAGGAGCCTCATTTTCGCCTCCCTCTTCGACTGTCTGCTACGCAACTTCCTACGATCCTCTCACGAGAGCAACCAGCACTAACGTATAGTATCTGAATTAATCAAGATATAGGTATATACGTACGTTGGGACGATTTTTTCCTGGCGTGTTCGGCGTACAATCGTTCTTTTGTTCCAACCCGGTCTGGGAAATTTATGAGAGCCGTTCGCCTTTCCCACCCATCCTCTTGCCTGCCTTCCTTCCGTTCTCTGACGCACCCTTTTTGTCCCTGGAAATTAATCCGTAATGCCGTTAGCCAACGCGAAAACGCTCTGCCTCCTCTGATACACGCCTTCGAAGAATTTTAATAACCTTTAACTGGATGGATGCTGCTTCAATTACTGCTTTAGAGAGGCCTTGAACGAGGATCTCGTGAAACGCGGCAATTGTTTGCATTCAGATTTTTCTGCGTAAATTAAAATTTTATTATTTTGTTAGCTTTATTTGAAAACAAGAAAGATCGTGTCGTGATTGAAAAACGTCGAGATTGGACAACGAATAAAATATCGGAGAAGGCGAATGATATCTTGCCCGTCTCTTTTTAATTCTGTATATTTCTGATATCGTGTTTTTTTCGTCGTTGCAATTAAAAATCTCCTGTCACGGCTGGGAAACATATCGTTTTCCAGGCGACGCGATCCCCGATTTTCGGTGAAAATGAGATCACAAATCGGAGAAACGTGGGCTCGTAGGCTCAGGACCGACGGTTTGCATGCAAAGCATATTTCGCTTTAAACCGCGTCGATTGCCGTCCGTTGCATGATTCCTGTCAAAGGCGGCCAATTACAGCGTTGAAACAATGGCGGGAGGCGTCAGCGTTTCACGATTTCTGAAAATTACCTGCCCCTCGTTTCGATGAAAATAAAAATCTAGCCATTAAACGGCGATGCATTTAGTTTCAACGATTGTTGGTCAGCCCCAGGCACAGCTCTCATTTAACAACTATTTTCCAGCTGTATCGTATAATATTTTCTACAAATTACGTATTACCTTACCCTCGATTTGTATCAACGTTTCGCAAATTCAACGTATTTCCACGATGCGTGCATTCCTTTTTTCAATATATTTTTACGATAAACCCAATGTTCGCGTGAAAACAAGTCGAGCCGCGTCAAAAACGAATTGTGTTAATTTCCAACAAAAGGGTAGGAACAATATGAAAAAAAGAGGAGGAGAGAAACGGACAAAGGAGAGCGGCACGACGAAAGGGTAGAAAAAAATCAGAGATACAAAGAGAGAAAGGGGTAAACGAACGAAAGGATGGCAGAGAGGGAGACGGAAGAGGTGAGTGTGGGAGAAAAAAAAGTGGTCAGCGACGACAACGGCATTCCACGAAATGTCATTTCCATCGCGTCGGTCATCGATCAAGCGACGCGCAGCGAGTACGGTAACTGATATCGACAGGGTTGGACGACGGTGCCGACGTCCGCGATGAGTGACGTCTCGCGACCGGTGTCCATCCTCTATCCAAAAATTTTTTCTCTCCCTCCCTCCTCGGGAACGCGACAGTAACGATTTTTCGTTTCTCTCCGTCATGCCACCTCGTTCCTCGTCCACGTTCCTCCCCGTCCCTGTCATCGCACACCTCTTACTCCCATCACCGCTCCGTTGGGGCCATTTACACGCGACCGCTCGTGTTACCTGTCATGTAACGCGAATCGAATTCGATGTCGTGAAATGTGGGCCACGCTGATTATTAGCGAAGTGGGAGCCGTGTAAAGGATGTATCCTTCGCCGCGTCGTTGCCTCTTTTCCCTTTGAGCCGCGGCGATGATGTACGTTGCTTGGTTTACGTTCAGTTCGCGTTTAATCTTCGATATTCGAGGGTATCGTCGGAGAATAAACGCGTGCGGAAATTACTCGGGAACACGTATTTGTATAGGTGAAACAACGGAATATGTAAGAAACAAATGGCAGGGAGGCAGTTCATCTTTATAATAAAGGTACTTGAGGAAAAGGAAGTTCTTTGAGTGGCCGACAGAGCATCGATAAAGCCTTTGAGCATCCAACTGCCTGCGTAAATTATGATCTCGACCCACGGGCGAACGAGAATGTTAGAAAAGCCTGTGCAATGAGATTCGTAGGTTCATCGTTCATAATTTGTCGCTGCGGCACGGCGGATCGTTCGCTGGTATCGATCGACGATACCAGGCCGGTGTAATTGGATCGGCGATTCATATAAGGCCTGCACAATGAAAATATTATGAATGGGAGATGTATGAAACGTGATCGCTAAATAAGCCAGATAAGAGGTGTCTCGTGTTACCCCACCCGCTATCTTAGATGACGTCATCGTAAAACGTGGAAACTACGCGATAGGATGCATAATACGGTTTCTTATTTCCGACCGCTGCATCTGCCTTAGCCCCGTTAAACGATCCGATCGACGTGCCAGGAACAATACCAGCCAGAAGACGCGAACGATACTTTCGAACGATCATCTCGCACTTATTCCTCCCATCGAACTGATCCAAGCGATTCTTCTCGTTTAGCCAGCCAGTGTCTCGCCAGTTGTAAATTATGCCCACGTGCTTTCCTAAGCGCGAAATTATGTCCGGATTGCGTTATCCATTACGGTCGAAAGGGAAGGCCTGTGTGGAGGATTCACCAAGACTTCGTAAATACCGTTCCATTACTCACGGAATGTAATTACGAATCTCGTTTAATCGTGCATCTTCGCTGTATCCGGCACACGCACAAGCACGTGGCCGATCAACCGTTTTTAAATATTTCCGTATGCGAGAACTAATTAAGGCTGACGAGCGATGTACCTATACTACTGGCAAAGTAGATTCCATCCGGCGATGACATTCCGATCGAATTTTAAATGATAATTAAATCAAGATGTATCGTCATTAAATATACATAAGCCTTGAAATTTTGCATTCGTCCTTTAATTTTTTTGATTGAAGATTGTAATTTTTATTGAAGAGGATCGAATGTGGAAAAATGAGAATAATGCCGTATGATTAACGTAAACTGCACGTATCGCCAAAAAGCGTAATCCTCTCTCATAAAATGCATGCTTTAATTGCATTACCCCACTCAATAATTTCGGGGACAGCCGACAAAAAGGAGCAGGCGATTCCATTTCCAGGTATCGGAGGAACAACTGCGCCATAATCGATCGCATGGGGCACGAAGGGATCAAGGGAGGCAGATAATTGCTGACACTGTCCTCCGAAGCCGGTTGACGCTGTTTTCTATCTGCTCCTTATAATTTATTCGGCCGCCATAAATCAGTCGAGCGCGACGAGACCGCGACGTGCAACAGGCCGACCATGTAAATGCCGATGCACAGAGCGTATCCGCGCGGCGGCGCGTATATGCACGCGCGCTCACGCTGGTTCTTGCCTGGCCAGCAGGTCCCATCTACCGTGAATTGATAATGTAATTAGAGCGTCGAAAAAGGATTAGCTCGAATTAGAAATTCCGCCAACACGACTCGGCTCCGGTTCGAAGGAGGGACGAGAACGGACCAGGCAACGAAGGCGGACCACGCTCCGGCTCGTAGGAGAAGCACGGATGAGACGAGCAAAGGGACACGGAAGAGCAAGCGAGAGGAAGCGAACGAAGAACGTAACCAAGGCGAGTCTCTACGGAGGACTTTGATTTATGCGTCCCGGGAGCGCTTCACGGAGAGTGCAGCAACCGTGTGCAGCTCGCCGAGTCCAAAGATGCATGGCCAACCGGACGAGGAGTGCACCGACGCCAAACTCGCGTCTCTATAATGTTGCCCTCGATCGATAGCCGCGAAAACGAAACGCGCGCTCTTTTTCTTCTTCTCTTGCACGCCTCACGGCATTCTGTGGCCGGTGATACACGGAAGAGTAATAGTTTTCTCTCCTCTGTGTTCTATGGTTTTAATCCCCGGGGAAATAATTAGCAGCGTGTCACGGTGTACCTGTGCCACGGATACGTAAGCTTCTTCGCACCAGAGGTGTACGATGGATTTAAATTTGTCATGGTGTAATGAGTAGATTTCTTTTATTGGAGGATCGGAAGCGACCGCAAGAAGATAAGTAGATTTTGAATCGCACGGCGAGAAGCACATTTTTCGTTGCTTACGTTGTCCTAGTTTCTCCCATCTTTGAATATTTGAAGTAAGAAATAGGAAATACTCGACGCTTGATAGATACAGTGACGTTTAGGATCGTACACGACATTGTTACGATAGGAATTCAAGCCGAAGCTAAAATACGAGATCCTTGGTATCTTTTGAGATTCTTACGCTCTTAAATCGCTCTTTGTCAATTCGTTTGTCAAGATTAGAAGAACTGTACGCCAGAAATCCAAGAACAGCAGCTTCAGATCCAGAGTAGAGCTACATAATTTCAGGTGAGAAAATACAACGTTGTGCGAGCTATACTAAAGCGCGAAGAATCAGTACAGGATTATATTCCTCTTCTACGGAAAACAGTCTCTTGCCGTTCCGTATACTACTCGAAAATCTACCAAGTCGCAAACAAGAGCACCTCGTCTTCCACCCGTCGACTGTCCGTAATGAAACTCTTCAAATCCTCCACCCGTTTCTTCTTCTGTTGTGTCATCAAAATTCCTCGCGACACCCGACTCTCAGCGATACTGGACACAGCTCCAAAAACGATGTTCACTTCATTCGTCTCTCGGATTCGCTAAAATCGTTGTTGGAGAGCGCGTGTTTCTGGGGTCGAAAGGATGGCGCGACGAGCGTTTGCCGACTGGGGAATTGTGTCCGTGGGCAACAATGGCCGCACAGTGTTTCAACAAGGCATCACCCACGGCGAGTGTATATACCATAGTAAAGGTTTCGAGGCCTAAGACCGCATCGAGCTGACGACATCCCGCTGTTAGGTCGGCCCTTTCAAGTTGGCCGCCGCGGCAGCGGGAGG
>NT_180434.1:147011-164557 GCF_000188095.3 Bombus impatiens | reverse complement strand
GAGGCACGGCTTGCCGGACCTCCGATATATTATTACCCGAAGTCATTAATGGTAAACTGCAATTCTCCTCTTTTCCCTCCACGTGCCGTCCACGGAATGCCCGGCGAGGCAGAAGGTACGGTTCCCTCTCTTGGCCATGGCGCGGCGTCTCCTGCCTCCCAGCCGGTCCAACGGATCTGGAATTAATCGAGAAATATCGAATGTTTTATTGACGATACGTTCAGCCTACTCGTGTGATGGAATACTGTAGATAATTAATTATCTCTTCCCTCGCCACCCCTAGGAAACGCTAATACCCGGGCACTTGGAATTTCTTGTTCCTCCTCCCTGTCTTGCTTCCTGCCATTCTTTCCTCCTTGAATTTTTTACTCGTCCATCCGAGTTCAAGAGTTCATTTTACCTCGGAAGAACGATGATATCTTCAATCGTCCATTGTTTATATTCATCAATTATCATTAACGTTTATTTTAACCGACTAGATTAATCACTTTTGACTTGAAACTAATGGACTTCGAATGTGCAGATCGAACCAAGAACCACAGAGGTTCGTTTCGCCTGACGGAACTCGTGATTTCTACTCAAAGATCAATGCGCGGTCATCGATATATGTTTCTGCTCTTTGGCCAATCGGAATTGAGGACTTTCGTCTTGGACGTCGACGGTCACGATCGCTTCCGACTCGCGTAGATTTGCGCGAACACCGCTGCGGATAGTTACGCAGCTCCTCGCCGTTCGAAGTCGCCGCAGCGCGTAAATCCCGAGGACGATCGAACTCGAAACACGGATACTCGAACCCGGCTCCCTTGAAACTTTGTCCCGGGGGAAAGGTCCTGTCGGTATTCAAGCGCTTCCACCCCTTCGTTCACGGATACACGCGCACTTATGCGCGGTCAAACCGATACACGCAGCCGCGACTTACAGGCATGTGCACATAGACGAGAGACAGAGAAAGAGAGAAAGAGAGATAGAGGGAGAGAGTGAGTGAGAGAGAGAGAGAGAGAGAGAGCTTTCTGGAGAGCCACAGCAAGTTTGAAGCCCGTTGTGCCTCAGAATCCGTACTTAGAATCCCTGGGCAGAGTTCAGACTGCGCATTGACCGCACGAAATCCTGCGGCGTTCTCACCTTCCCTGGCGACCGGTGCGGCGTCTGTCGCGAGACAGCGAGCTACGCGACTTCAAAGAGCTTCAATGGGACCGCGATGGAAATCCGCGTCTCCGCCGCAATCTCGGGAAACTTGCCTGATTAGATCCTCCTCTTGAATGTTATGCAATTGAGACCCGATTAATTGGCGTCAGAAGCGATAATGCCGACATTTCCTTCGATTGTCGTGAATTACGGATTTTGGTTGCTCCTGCTTTTCATTCGTTTCATTTAATCTTCCATCGGTCGATGTTGCGTGTACAACAAAGGTTGAAGAGATCGCAGCGAAACGAAGACAGCAACAACGTTGTATCTGTCATCAATTACTGGTACGAACAAGTTTTTCTCAAAGTCTGAAGCATTTTAGGTCCTAGGGAAAAATTGTATTCGAAACGAGATCAAGCTTGGAACGAGATGGAAAGAAATCAGAAGAAATGGGAGATAGGTCGTTCTTTTTGTTTTCTGCTTTAACAGAAAGAACGATGTTCCAGTGTTCAAGTAAATGTATTCTCGTATTTGCTCGACCTAGTCTTATAATTTAAACAGATCAACAAGAACATTAGCGAATCCTTGTAAAAAGAAGTTTACTCGATGGATCTTCGCGTCGTCTTTTCTTGACGATTATCGCGTCTCGAGTGGAATCGGAAGTAAAGCGATAACAGCATTCGGAAATTTCTCCGGGATATTATCCTCGGAACCATAGTATGTATCGTTATACCATCTCGGATCCCGACAGCGTCGTCGTCATTTCCACTAGACACGACAGGGCGTTACAGCGTCGGCGAGAGAGTGCACTCGTTAAAAACTTTTCACGGCATTCATTCGAATGCACTCCGTCAAAGTGCTATGCAAGGGTCAGACGCGAGAACTCCGGCAAAAAGACGGTAGATTTTCCTGTCGTTCGGTGAAACGGCGAGTCAGATTATCACGCGCGCACCCCCTACGTATCGTCATTATGATCCTTGGTGTTCGCGTGGCGCGCGTTTCCGCGAGAAAACCTTTTTTCAAAACAGCCAGCGTAACGAAATCGCAAAACGGGAAGTAACGCTTCCCGACACAGGATGCTCGGGTGACACTTCAATCTCGCTTTTCGCGCGAATCGTAATAGTCCTCTACTGTTTGCTTGTCTCGCTGTGTAGTTAGAGATGGCGAGACAGAGGCAGAGAAAGAGGGAGAAAGAGAAAGAGAGACAGAGAAGCGAAACGCGACGAGTAAACGACTCAAAGTCGCGGTTACAATGGCCATACAACTGGTGTTTGACTCGTGAAAACGA
The DNA here is from genome assembly GCF_000188095.3 of Bombus impatiens. Classification (NCBI taxonomy): domain Eukaryota; kingdom Metazoa; phylum Arthropoda; class Insecta; order Hymenoptera; family Apidae; genus Bombus; species Bombus impatiens. The sequence continues at coordinate 162,144 of NT_180434.1, read as the reverse complement.
AGAGTCATCGTTTTCTCTTGATGTCGAGAGATTGCAATTAATTACCGCGATACCTTAATGCGAGTAACAAAAGGACAAGTATTATTATGCCTCTTACACATATCTCGATTATATTCAAAAAGGTAACGACTCCTAAATGCCTCTAACTACCGTTAAAAGACGACAAACAATTCTCACTTGCATTAAATTCGGAAGCCAAAAACTCGAGCCCTCTCGTGTGCAACGCAAACAAAGTAAAAAAGGTAAACGCGTACAAACAAGAGAAAAAGGTCGAGAGTGTTCGGTCTGCCGTGATAAAAGGGGGAGGAATGCCAGAGGGCCGACGTTCGAACGAGAGAAGGAAGCCGATGCGAAGCGTGTTCCTTTACGTCAGCTTGAACGCGGCCTTTTTTTCATCGCGTTCACGTTAGAGGTGCACCGAGAGAATGCACCGGTTGCAGGGCGCAGCTGCGAGTGACGCGCGAGCGAGTGAACGGGCGACATGCGGCCGCGGTTATGGCACGCTCGTTTCACGAAAGGTAGGTAAGCTTATTCGAGAGTCGCTCCGTTTCTACGTAATAGCAACGCTCGGCAACAGCAGCAAAGTTTTTATCGTGGGATTGTTTCGTAGTACGACGCGTACCGCGCCATTCCTGTTTCTGTTTCAGCCGTGTGGATGTTGTTCGAACTACGATGATGCCATATATCGATTACCTTCCGCTTACGGTGTTATCGAGACACGGTTAATTAACGACGAACAACCCACAGCGAAGAATAAACGTGGCCCGTGTCTTGGTACCGCTTAATCGCGACGCGAACACCTAGGAAGGGAAGCGGTGAGAAATTACCTGGATCCTATAAAATCTTCTATTTCCTCGCTCCCTTCCGAAGCTCCAGGAATCCATCCTAGCGTGACCGGCGATTTTGTTCTCGTTTAAATCGAATACCTTGAGATCTTTTACGGTAATGGAAAACCTTCGAGATACCGTAAAATCGGCATTTCTTCGTGCCGTTCGGACCGCCCTGCCGTTTTTACGGCGAACATTCTTCTAATGTGTATACACTCCGGCCGAATCGATGGCGATAGGCTGGAAGTTTACCTTATTATGGCGATCTCTCGTTTGTCCTTTGTTCGTCGATTTAACCGTGACTAGGGAAAATTGTCTTCGCGTCTTTGTAAAAACATTATTAAATGAAACGAGCCGATATCGATCGTGTAGTTATGCTGCTTTTTCTTGTAAAAGTATACGTCCTCGGCAGGCTATTTATTTAGAAATCTTGGACGTGTTCGTTGTGTTTTGAGGAAGCAAGAAACGTGGTACCAACTGCATCGTTTGCGGAAAGTCCTAACAGCGGTCTAAAATGGCATTGTGGCGCGTCAGTATGGAACTAATGAACTCACGACGGGGCTTTCACGGACAGAGTTATTACAGCCCTTCTCCCCGACTATGGTACTCCTCTCGTCCTTGCCCCCGTGCTAGTCCTCTTGGTCCGTTCCCCGGGGTACTACTCGCCGCCTTCTTCCTTCTTCGGGACACACCGCTTGCGCCCTCCGTCACGAACTGAACACTATGGCTCACCAATATTATGGCAGATCTATCATTCCTCCGTCTAAATAAGCCTGGACCTAGTTTTACGACCCTTTCTTCTAGCTGTTAGTCTTCTTAGCAACTCCTTTTATCTCGTTCAAACGTCTGTTTCTCCATGTGTACGTGTATAACAATCGCAATTGTCGATGCTAGGTGCTGAAATGGAAAGAACGAAATATCGATGTTCACGAACAAACTATCGTTTATGCGTATTATTCACGACAGACTTACTTCGTTAGTCGATTCTTTTTTAAACCGAGATAATCTCGTACTAACGTCCCCCGTTTTCAACCTTTATTTCACACTTTTTAAACCGTGTAAACGAGACAGACAGAATATACACTTCAGGCATTTTCGCGGCCATTAAACCGAGCCACAGTCTGCATTCGCGGGAAGAAAAGCAACCGTGGCCCCGGAAGAACGCTGTCAGACGCGTATCACGAGACGACGAGAAGTAACAAGCAGCAAAAGCGAGAGGACTTTTCTTCGAAGAAAGTCGCGCCTGTAAATTCGCTAATTTTCTTTCAAAGGAAACCTTCCGGTAAATTTTCCGCGGAATAAATCCCCGTGGCAGCGAATAAATGGGGTAGGATCGACAAAGAGTCGAGGTCTGAGCTCGAGCCGGCTATCTCGACCTCCTGTCAGTCGATCCTACGAACCGTACCGTAACCATGATCTCTGCCTCCCTCCCTCTCTCTCTCTCTCTCTCTCTCTCTCTCTCTGTCTCTGTCTCTCTCTCAACGACGTCTCATTGTTTGCGTTTCCTGTATACGCGCGTCTATACACCGGTGTCCTTTATCTTAATTCCATTACACTTCGCAACGCGACACGACCCAGCCAACTGCGTGCCGGTAATGCACCCTCTGACTCAGCCTGCCCGGCAACAACCACCGAGCCACCCTTCTACAACCGACTCGTCACTGTAATTTCGTGCAAGCTACTTTGACGTATCCTTGACTCTCGCCGCTTGGAAATCTCGACCCTCATCCTCTTACTCTGGACTCCTTATTCATTCGCGGTAATTCAACCCCCTCTCTACAGTCTATCGCTAAAGGGGTGGTGCAGGGGGTTAGTTGGGGTTGTTGGTGTTATTTCTTTAGAACCAAGTCGTGACTTTGGTATTTTATTCGTTTTCTCATTGTTGGGCGATCGCGCTGACTAATTAGACCCTCGTTGCGTACGACTTTCGAGGGCGAAACGAAGCATGGCTATAGTGTGAAGGGTGGTTTTCGCTTGTCTTGACCAGCTGGAATATTTCTGTCGGTTTTTGTCGACGGGGAAACTGGTTTTATACGAGAAAATAAATGGTTGTTATATTTGGAAGAGACAGGCATTGTTATTAACGACGTTTTCTTACCCAGAATCGTCTATAGAAGAATTAAGATTGGTAAAATTATTTTGATAGAAGAGATAACGATATTTCATTTAGATTTTACGTTAGATTTTATGTTAAAGAAGAATCACGAATGAATTTAATATTTGATCCAGCTGACGGTCTCGTTCCATTTCTATTACAGATAGGTACGACACCGCGTACGCCTGCGAGGGCAAGACCCTGTGGATTGAGTGCGGCGAGGGAAAGCTGATCCACCTCATACGCGCGAACTATGGAAGGTTCTCGATAACGATATGCAACGAGCACGGAAACACCGATTGGAGCGTGAACTGCATGTCACCGAAATCCTTTCGGGTGCTGAACAGCGAGTAAGTATTCCGATGATCGACGTACTTGCATCCTACATACGCAACTGGTTCTGATCAATCAGCCTCTTCCTCCCATCCTTTATCCCTATTTTACGAATCGCGTCAAGGAATCACGATGGCGACGTCAAATCGAATCCGTTCTAGGGCTCTGCCGATATTATCGAAAGCGAAAAAGAGGAGAAATAAGGGAAGAAAAAATAGACCGAAAAAGAAAAGAGAGAAAAGCGGGAACGGTCAGGCTGACAAGCATTTTCTATCCTTAATGAGTCGAGTAGCACCAATTAAAGGAGACGTCCGATCCGATCGAGCGTAGATCGCGCTTGTCACCTGGTCCCCGGGTTATCGAACGATCCGACTTTCCACATGGATCGGTATCTACACGGCGAAGCTTTTACGACCATTCCATTCGAGAGATATCCAGCATGACACCTGAGAGTCTAGCTCGTTCCCTTCGCGGTAACGAGAAACGCTTCCTGAACGATGCCGTGCGCGCGTGTCCGTGTATATATCGATCATAGTCTTTCGATGACCTTGGACGAGAGGCCGATCTATACGATCTATCCGAGCGAATCTCGATCCGATCGCGCGGATCTATCCCTCGGCAGCCAGAGTTACGCGCGCGCTATTGGACGGTTCGGTCAGTACCCGGGAGTGAAAAATTATTAACCGTCGAGTATGCGGAAATTCGACTCGTCGATTTCGCACGGAGGGAAGATGCTGTCCGGAGATGTGTGGCCGTTCTTCGAACCGCGAAAGCGTCTCTCTCGGATCAATCGTTTGAAATATCGATCTACTCAACTTCGAATATTTTTCTATGCTTTTGAAACTGTTCTTAACGCATCTTCATTTATGTGGTAATAAAATATGTTAGTAACAGCGTGGAGAGAAAGCTTGCAAGTTGGATAAAGGTTTAACGAGATAGCACGTGTACTCTCGCATCCATAAGTCACCGGATACTTGCCTACTTTGGGCAAAATGTTTTTTAGAATGTACAATGTTTTCCACATTACGTGCATTGTTTTCGACATTTGACGCAAATACTAACTTCGTTTCATAGTGCAAATTAGTTCGTAGTATAAAATCGCACGTATTTGAATTCGATCGAGTGTCTTGCAGATAAATGATAAAATAAATTCAAGAAATCGTACACCTACATTCTAGCGATCGTAAAATAAACAAATGTTTGGTGACTTATGGACGGCAGTATATCTGACTGTATAAAATATTAAACGTGGTTCGAGATAACCGATTACAGTCACATTATTAAATCAAGGCAGCTTTCACGCGACTGCAATTATTCTACTAAAGTTATCGGATTTCTTAAAATCAGAGTAATAATTTTGAACGGATACGAAAGGACACGAGCCATCAGCTTCCTCGACGTTGTTCCATCTCTATCCCTGTCCGCCCACGGAAATGGAGCAAAGAGCATGGAGTCGAAATCGCGAGGAAATAAACGAAGGGGTAAAGGATGGGGGAAAAGAGGATATATCCAGAGAAGAAGGAAAACGAGGAAGGAGTGGACGGCTTCATATGGTCCAGCGAACTGGCCAATTGCTTGACCATTGAAGAGCGTATTTCGCGGCGGATCAGAGCGGTAGGAAGAATCGCAAACTCAGCGGTCGCTTCTCTATCTCGGTCCTCGTGAACATCCCCTCTATTTCCTTCGGTCTTCGTGTCTTTGCGTCCTCCTAAGTTTCAAACACATGCACACTCGTATAAACGTATACATATGAAATATATACACTCATGGACACACGCGTTTCACGCGCATTTCCACGTGTCACAAGATCCACGTTCCACCGATCCGTATTCTAGGATACCCAACCTGATGAAATATCCTGCGGATTCCTTTTTCTATATTCTGATTTTTTATTTCTTTTTTTGTCTCTTTCTTTTCGTTTGAACGGCACACGGCGAAATCGGGAATCTGTCGCAGCCGTTGGTCTAGATGTTCGATTCGAAAGAGCAGAAGGTAAAGGGAAACGATGAGAGAGAAAGACATAGAGAGAAGAGAGACAAAGGGAAAACGGTGACGTAGAATTTCGTTGATCTGACGCGAAGCGCGTTTCGTCGTTGTGATTAATAGCTCGCTAGCGGAAATTAGTTTCGCGGGAAACTAAAAAAGGGAAAACGTGACTCTTGCTATGTCTCACGACGATAAGACCGTCGACGTGCCGGTAGTGTGAATAATTGGGAAAGATAATCGCGATGACGAATCAAAATCGTATCCATTAACGTTATCGTCGCGTAGCTCTGAAAGCGGTAGCTGCGAGCAAACTCGATCCCCGTTGTCGATTACGTTGGTGAAACCGAGGAAGAAGAAAACGAAACGACGACGAGGAATAAGAAGAGGAAGAGAAAGAAGACGAAGAAGAAGAAGAAGGAAAAGAGACATAAGAAGACTGCGAGAATACAAAAGCGCCACGTAATCGCGTAAGAGCCGCTAGAAGCACGCGTTAATATCGAAATGTGCCACCGTCTAGGGCTTGAAGTAGATTTTCAGAAAAATGCATTTAAAGTTCGTGGCGCCGCGCCGTCTCTCGCCGGCTTCGAGTCGGTCTAAGGACCTCCTTTGGCTGACGAGTAATAACTTCCGGATTAACTTTAAGTGGAGAAGTTCCACGGTGTTGCTTCTACCGTGGAGTCATACACGTATACGTCTGTCGCGGTTCTACACGCGTGCATACGACGACTCTCTATCTATGCGTTTCGCAAGACGAGGCAAGAGAGTTTGACGTCAATTTAACTCGTTTCGCGGAATCGATCGAGAAGATCACCAGTTTGCCTGATCGTAATCACCGTTCCTTCCCTTGGTATACGTTCGCCTTTCTCTCTTTTCTCTCGTTCTCTCTCATTCTCTCTCGTTCTCTCTTGACAATCATCTGTAACCTTTTTGCTTCTTTCCTCTTCGTGGATCCATCTAGACTTCGTGACGACTTTTTCTCCGTTTCTTCTTGCCGTGTCTCAAAAGTATATTCCGCGAAACTGGAAAAACATTGTGCAATAGTATATGTATTAGTACATATATTAGCCGCTAAATATCGAACGAATATCGCGAACAGTGTACCAGCGAAGACGGTTTCTCTCGTAGAAAAATATCTGTACCTCGGATACGTATTAGTAGCTGGTTTAATTTCCAGATCGAATTGCGTATTTTCTCTTGATTATCCGCATCCCATTTTTCCAAATCAGAACGAGAACTGGACGGCTTTAACGTGATACGCGGATCGTCCCCTATCGACACCGTTATCGCTGGCGTCGTCTATGAGAGGCGTCAGATCTCTGGTACATTTCTCGCGAGGACATCTCATTTAGCCAAAAAATCGAGAATCAACGGCGCGAATTTTTATCAACTCGCTCGATTCGAGAATCTCGTTCACGAGTAGTCGTAACTTTCGCATAATTGAAACCGCTTTTATTTTCGTTCGTTTGATCTTTGTTACATCCTTTGCAATAACCGATCCCGTTTGTTACGTTTAACCTGCTCTTTCCTTTAACACCAGGGTGTAGTTGGGGCAAGGTGCATCGACTTTCATAAAAATTCACACGCATGTATATACTCTCGCTTGAAACATTTACCGCTAGGTGTTCTGGGTCTACCTTCCACAGTGTTTCGCTCCGAAAGATCCTTTGTTAATGCGATCCCTGTGAATAATGAGACTTTGTTTCACTCATTAACGCGTTACCTGGCATTGTGAATGGGAGCTATGCAATCTTTGGTGTACGTTTCACAAATCTCGTACATTTAGTCGATCGCCAACGATTTCGATTCTAATTTAAATTCTAGCTGAAAGATCGTAGATTTCTCGAACATATCCATTCGCAAACTCTTATATGCCATTTAATGCGTTTTTTAACATCCTTTCCTAACATTATTCCTTAGGAAGGCTTTTTTTCTAGAGGTAAGCAAAATGGAGCAAGCGTATCCTAAATCAAGGAACAAGTAGTTCACGGTAATTCTGAGGATGATACATGTCATCCTTCTCTCTGTTCTCTCGCAAGCTACACTCGCCACTTCCTCCTAATGCATCTCTATAGTTATACCGGTGTGGAATTATGAGTGTGTTCTCTCTTTCTCTTTATCTATGCTCGTTAGCTTCTTCCCTGTATCAACTTTATCTTCAACGATTATACGATTTAGTTTACCTTCACGATTTATTAGTATCTATCGTTTCAACGCCATGATCCATCGCTGTTCGCGATAGACGTTGTTAGCCACAAGTATTAGGACACTTACTCGAACAAATCGTAACTATTTATGTAATTATTTGGTATTTTAAACGAAGTAACAGATCTATAATAAAATATCTAAAAATTAAAAGCAGCGGGACGATCGTAATACTTGTGGCCAGCAGTGTATATATCGCACACGTGTTTCAAGCGTCAGAAATCAAACTAATTCAGTTCTGTGATCGAAAACTATCATTAGATATTACAATATGATATAGTTAAATAATATTTGATCATCCTAGTTTCCTTGAGACTGTTCCTTTTGTCAATATTAAAGTAATACTTTCTTACTTTTCCTGAAAAACTTTTTCTAGTTTTGAAATACGTGTGCGGTAATCCCCCGCAAAAATCGACCAATCGACGTCTCACGCGTCGACCAAAGAAACTTTTCGCAATCTTGCTTCAACAAAATATCCAAGTTGAAAAACTCTTCTTCTCGTCGAGAAATCGTCTAATTCACGCGCCATGTTGAGGAACATCGATCGCGGATTAACAGCGATGGGCTACGGACAAAGCCGGAAACCAGCGTCGAAACGACGGATTGACGGTTGTACAGGCCGGTTAGAGACAGATTTATCAAGGGTGCGCTGGGCACGTACGAGATTACGATTTAAGTGAAACTGGGCAGGGGGCGGCTTTGCCGGAACGATTAATGAAATTGAACGGCCGGGTTTCGCTGCGAAACTCAGTCTACGGAATTAATGACGCGCGCCGCGCGTAACCGTGGAAATGTTCATTACACCAGTTGAGAAATGACGCGGCTGGTTTGCTGGATTTTCCACTCTTAATCTGCCACGCTAGAAACCGGTGAGCAATTAGATCGGAAAAGAATGACCAATTTACTGGTCGCGGGCTCCAGCGTGAAAATTAGTTCCGTTTTATGTGTCGTATTAACAGCTCGCCACCAAGAGGCACAGTTTAAAATCAGTGTAATCACCTCTTTCGAAGCATCACGATCGATCGATCATTACGATCTTTCTTTTACGTTTTGCATTTTATACTGTTACTGGCTTGGTTTTTGTTGCGGTGATTTGTAGAGTAGACTTTCGTAACCGATTTGCTAATTGTCTTAGCGCTTCGTCTAATTGGATACTTTGAAGCATTGGTACGTGGTAATGCTTGATGATTAAGACAAGATAAATTTATCGCAGATAGTATACATAATAAAAGCGCATTAAAATCGGAAACGTTTAAGTGACCAAGACATCTTCGTTATTCAAAGTTTTCATTGATCGGATTTTAATCAATTATATATTTCTTTTTATAACTATCTATACTTGAATCTAGGATTAACTTTTGACAAATATGTTCAATATTTTCGAGATACATAACTTGATAGCGTTGTCATTCTAATTCTGGCTTTATTCGTAAAATACTTATAATTGCATTACAATATTTATAAAATATCGAGAATAAGAATTTTCGAAATTTTCTCCATCAATAACGTACTGTAATCGAAAGTGAAAGTTCCAAAGTTTTTCGTGCGAACCAGCCATACGTTCGAGACAGCTTGACGAGCAGGTATACACGCTATAATACAAAGTGATCATCGAGAAAAGTAGCTGAAAGAGCTCGTAGCGAGGCTGTTGCCATCCCAAACCTTCTGGGAACGAATTCTTTCCACCAGGTTGCGCAATCGCGGCGTAATTACATTGCGCTAATAGCCACTCGATGATTCGATTCTCGTCGTTAACTCGGACCGGCCAGGGAACCAGTTCGAAAACTTCAAGATCCTCGAACCTTCTTTTCTATCAACTTGTTTTTTCTTTCTTCTCGTTCATCACGGTATCTCCACAAACGAAAACCAGTCACCGTTACGATTCACAATGTTCCCAACGTTTGATCATTCAACGCAATACGATTCATTAAAAAATAAAAAATACAAGAGAAACTCGACTCGATAGCTGTTTAAAATATTTTTAACGTAAATAGTTACGACCACTGCGGAATTACAGGTGTTAATATTTAACTGATAAACACGACACGGTGGTCCAGGTCTGACTGAGTGATAAAAGGAATAAAAAAAATAAAAAAATATTTTATATGAAGCGATACTCGGTGTTTGTGTTCTTAATATTTATATTTTCGTGATATTCTGTATCCAGTCGCGGCTATACACCGACGATAATCGATGACACAACGCGATACGTGTGGACCGCGTGTCGATTCTCGTTACGTTCGGAAATTAAATTCAACGTTTCCTGATTCCCGGGTGCTTGTTAGTTTGCCAGTTAATAACGAGCGATCAACGAGAAGGGAGAAAAAAAATAGACAGAAAAGAAGGGACATACATAAATGAGCATAACGAGAAAGAGAAAAATAGTACAAAGGCGAGGGTAGGTGGAGAAAGGAGATTGTTTCACGCTACACAGGGATATGTTACGGCGTAATCGATCCGACGTAGATACATTAAACAATTTCACGATTCGTCATCGTCCTCGAAGAGGATAATTAACCATGACAGAAAACGTGAGAAGAACGTAATTTCGTACCTCAATCAGCCGAACATAATCTTGACCGGGATAACAAACAATTATGAGAACGTCTACCACGAAATTCTATCTTGTCCTGTCGGATATTTGTCAAAATACACCCATTTCACGATCAAAGAAAGAAACGGGAAAATAAATAGAAAGGAAAGCTTGGTTTCTCTGGTTCCCGGTGCCTCGTTGATAAACAAGTTTCTCTGTTATGGGAGAATAGCTGCTAATGAAATGATCACGGTACACGTCGTTTTCGCGATGTGAAAAAAGCTGTTCGTGTTTATCCTTCATTCCTCTGCGGGAATTTTTCTTCGTGACAGGTTCCTTGCGTGTTTTGCTCCTGGCTAATACAACGATCGTACGGAAATCGTAAACATATCCGTAATTTTTCGACGAAACACTTTGAACAAAGTCTATTCGCGAACGCGTTTTCTGATACTATTTCTGTATTTTATCGCGTTGTTACAGATCTCGATAAAATGTTTAGTACTCTTAGTCAAAATTTTATGAAACATTCACTTGAATATTTTCTTAAAATATCTAAGATATCAAGGATGAAATAAATGAAAGAAAGGTGAAGCAATCAACGTAAGTACTTACATACATGCATCGTTCGACAAAAGACAACAGTGAAAGAGTAAAATGGCGTTTGGTCGAAACCGAGCATCGTTCGATCGATACGTACTCGAAAAGCCAGCCGTTTCTCGAGGTGATTTTTCGCGAACGGTGCTCTCTTCGATAATTGCATTTGCATAAAATAAGCCGTGTCAATCTCCATCGACCGATCGAAAATTAGAACTTTTCTGACTTTCTTTAATTCGATAAACTTGTATTATTTTGCAAGCTCTTTCCAATCTCGGTTCGTCCCGGCTTTAGCATTTAACCTAAACTAATTGCAGTCTCGAGAATTCCGTCGATAATCGTATTATACGAAATTAGTTCTTTCATTCAATCAAAAGACATTAACGCGATCGTGGCCGCTGTCGCGGTTACTCTTCGCCTCTCGATTGTAGCCTCGATCGTTCTTCCTGTTCTTTTGCCTTTCCTTTCTCCTCCCCTTCTTTCCTTCCCTCTTCTTTCTCTTTCTCTCTCTCTCTCTCTCTCTCTCTCTCTCTCTCTCTCTCTCTCTCTCTCTCTCTCTCTCTCTCTCTCTCTCTCTCTCTCTCTCTCTCTCTCTCTCTCTCTCTCTCTCTCTCTCTCTCTCTCTCTCTCTCTCTCTCTCTCTCTCTCTCTCTCTCTCTCTCTCTCTCTCTCTCTCTCTCTCTCTCTCTCTCTCTCTCTCTCTCTCTCTCTCTCTCTCTCTCTCTCTCTCTCTCTCTCTCTCTCTCTCTCTCTCTCTCTCTCTCTCTCTCTCTCTCTCTCTCTCTCTCTCTCTCTCTCTCTCTCTCTCTCTCTCTCTCTCTCTCTCTCTCTCTCTCTCTCTCTCTCTCTCTCTCTCTCTCTCTCTCTCTCTCTCTCTCTCTCTCTCTCTCTCTCTCTCTCTCTCTCTCTCTCTCTCTCTCTCTCTCTCTCTCTCTCTCTCTCTCTCTCTCTCTCTCTCTCTCTCTCTCTCTCTCTCTCTCTCTCTCTCTCTCTCTCTCTCTCTCTCTCTCTCTCTCTCTCTCTCTCTCTCTCTCTCTCTCTCTCTCTCTCTCTCTCTCTCTCTCTCTCTCTCTCTCTCTCTCTCTCTCTCTCTCTCTCTCTCTCTCTCTCTCTCTCTCTCTCTCTCTCTCTCTCTCTCTCTCTCTCTCTCTCTCTCTCTCTCTCTCTCTCTCTCTCTCTCTCTCTCTCTCTCTCTCTCTCTCTCTCTCTCTCTCTCTCTCTCTCTCTCTCTCTCTCTCTCTCTCTCTCTCTCTCTCTCTCTCTCTCTCTCTCTCTCTCTCTCTCTCTCTCTCTCTCTCTCTCTCTCTCTCTCTCTCTCTCTCTCTCTCTCTCTCTCTCTCTCTCTCTCTCTCTCTCTCTCTCTCTCTCTCTCTCTCTCTCTCTCTCTCTCTCTCTCTCTCTCTCTCTCTCTCTCTCTCTCTCTCTCTCTCTCTCTCTCTCTCCCTCCCTCTCTCTCCCTCTCTCTCTCTCTCTCTCTCTCTCTCTCTCTGTTTTTTTGATTCTTTTCTTTTTAATTCCTCTCTTCGCCTGGTTCCAATCTCACCGGCTGTTCGTTAAAAGGCAGCAGCACAATTCTCCGCTCGTCCTACCTTTTCGTCGGATTTTTCAATCGACCGTTCGTCCTTTTTCATTCAAAAAATACACTCGAACATGTTTGTCTGGTCGCCTCTCGAATTTTTTCTCGAGGACGATCGAGAGGCTTACTCTGGTCGGGATTTTCATTAGTCCCTTAAATGGTCGGTCGAAACGTTAATAGACGTTGACTGTAATTGGCGAGCAAAGCGTTCGACCGTCGATAAACTATTAACGCAATGCGGTTCCCAACCATGGCACCGTCGTGAGAACGCTTTTACGACACTGTCGTTGATCCCAGTTAATAGAATGTGATTTTCTACGCTGCTCGATATAATCGCAGGATTATCCACTTAAATCATTGTGTAAAAGATTGCTTCATTGATGTTTCTTTTCATCCCTGATAATTAATCGATGCTTCGGAACTACATTTAAAAAAGAAGGTTTAACTCGCCAGCCACTTTATCTACGGTATATAGCTTTATAACCGACTTTATTAAAGAACCAACCGAATCTCTATAACCGTATTCGTTTAATACGAGATCCTCGACAACCATATTGCGTTTATACCAGTTTCGAATGTAACTCGTTCTAAGAATAAGACACCATCGTATCCGCACACGTTCTACGTATCTTCGAGTTCTCTCGACAAAACTCGTTTAATCCTCTGGCAGATTAAGAGGAAGAGACTTGAACAGGGAGGAGGAGAGAAGAGAGAGAAAGAGCAAGAGAGTTAGAGAGCTCCCAGTTAGGTACTTAAAAGTATTCCAATCACGAGAACGCGGCGAAAGTCCGACGAATATTTCTCGTTACCCTCGTGGAACAGGGTTGTAGGGTGGTGCACAGGCGGATACAGGGTGGAAGCGCGGAACGAATAAAGGTAGAACCAAAAGGAGGGTGAAAACGAGCGGGAAAGCTACGAGGGTAATATTTAAAACATTATACTACGGAAAAAGGAAATGAATTTTTGTAGATACGCAATGTATATATTGCACTTTCCGTGATATCCTTGCTCCATCTTGATACACAAGCGACCAATTGCATGCCACAAAGTTTATTATATAATGTACTCTTACAGACGTAGAGAGTTGCTGGATGTTTGTACAGCTCGTTACAGCCACGATCGTGCGCACGTTCTGTTCGATCATTGTAACGCTTTGCGCTGGCCAGTTAGCGGATTCGTTGCAATGATCCATTAGGAGTTTCCCTTTCAATCAACGATTCCTCAATTGCGAGTTAAATAATCTATTTACGTGAATTTTTATTTGAAGAGAACTGTTATAGAAATGAACGATCGTGGCGGTAACTAGAGGATTCGCAAAAGGAGATCTTAAATCGTGATATTTTTATCGATAGATCGATACCGTCAGTCATTAGACTGACAAGGTAGAACACAGTCATTAAGAAAAAAATTGATATAAAAATTTGTTTATCACCCTTTTTGGGAAGAATAATTTGTTCTGTAATATCGCGTAATCTTATGAATCATGTTACACGTTAAGAACTCTTTTTGCGACGCTACTATTCCAGGTTTAATTCGTAATGGAAAGGAAAAATGAACATATACATACTTATACATAAAAGAACGCCACGTGTGCTACCATGGATCTTTTTCCCTTTACTCTTGTCACCGTCCGGAATGCTACGAAGAGATGCTCCTGTGTTGTGTTCTCTTGTTTCTCCACTCTGACACGATCGCCGCACACACGTCCTTGTGGTGTCTGCGAGGGAAATTATCCTGGGGAAAATTCTTTCTGGATCAGAGGCTTTTTCGTCGACATTCGTCACATCCTTTCGTCTCACGGCAATCACAATCTGAATCAATTTCCTCTAGAGATTCTGCACCAAATCTTTTCGCTGTCCATTCATTATACTATTCCGTGCAAATTGTTCGCGAATTACTCGCTATATATTTCCAAAAGATTGATGAAAAAGCGAAGTCAGAAAAATTTGATAAAAAATTCGGTTTTGAAATGTGTCATTTGTTTAAGAGCACGGGCTATCGTTTAGCACGGTGAACGTACAGAATGCACGTTTACAGATCCCGTGTTACGCTAAAAATAAGCATCGAAGGATGAAATTAGTCGGCGACTTGTCCAGCCATGGGTGAACGTATCCGTGGCATCCTGCTCGCAAAACGAGCGGATCGAAACAGCTTCGTGACGAAGTGCAATATTCCGTAGACAACGTAAGATCGATTAATTACTTGTTCTGACTAAAACAAATTGCAGATCGTTTTTTTTCTTTTTCCAATCTTCGTGCATCTAGTAGTATACGGTATTTTAATTACATTCCGATACTCGCTTACTTGTTATCCTATCAAAAAACAAACATAGCATAACCAATTACTACGTCAATCGGAACAATATCTAGCATTAATCAATGCATAATTAACAATATTGCAATTACATGGAATTAAAAAAAAAAAACGTTTAACATCACTCCCTCCGCTGAAAAAGTAATTCATACGAGATGAATCGTCTCATTCTACTAATATCATCGATGGGTAATCAATAAAAATTTTTCAAGACACTACATCAATTACCATTTAAAAGCGTTTTATTAACCTCCCAAGAGGATCTCTCTTTCGCTCGTCATCGCGCGTGACGCGGTAATGATCGTTTACAAACGGATGATCGAGTTTCTCAAAGCGACCAATTTTCGACGTGCGCTCCCTCGTTCCTCGGTCCGGTTCTTTTTTGCCACGATTGTTCGTTTTGCTCGCGTCCAACATCGCGCGGGCCATGCGCGCAACGACCGTATCTCTGTGTCTCTCGCAAAACGTCAAAGGAAAACGATCTCGTTTCTCGACGCGTGATTTTCGGTAGCTCGTGCGTCTCCACCCTCTTCGAAGATTCGCGAACAATCGACGTTACTCGGCTTCTCTTGCACAAAGAAATTCCTTCGTCGATTAAAAAGTCACACGAGCTTCGGATACGAGTCGAAACGGGAACCGCCTCGTGTTCTCCCGTCTCTGTTCCACGAATATCC
>NT_180434.1:129469-146747 GCF_000188095.3 Bombus impatiens | reverse complement strand
CCGCCGCCGCCGCTGCCGCCGCCGCCGCATGTGTATACCGTTCGTTCGATTTGTGTGTTGTTCGCGCATTTCTCTCCCCTGCCGGTACGTTTCCGAACGACGAAACCGTAGGCGTGACTCGACTTGCGTTACGACCTCGCGATTCCACGCAGATACGGCCACGCGAATCAGCCCCGAAACGATTTTTCATAATCTTCCTCGGGGCTTGGTTAATTGATTTTTCGTCGATACACGCCACACTCGAAGCAACGGGATGAGAGAAGGCCAATCGTTCTTCGACGTTCGATTAATTTCGCGCGGGAGCGCCATCACCGTCATTCGATCAATCGCGTAGCACGTTTCTGCTTCCCTCGTACCGATCCGCCGACGTTTCCGCCCATTTCGATCGCGTTTCCGGTTAAAACAGAATCTATGTAGCCACGCCATCGTCACGAATCTCATTTCGCCTGGTCATTCTCCACGCGAATGGCACTTTCGTGTCATCTAATCGACCAAAAAACTTGACCATCGATCGTTTACGTAGATCGTTTAGATAGTTTCGGTAAATGCATTGCATTTTTCACGCGTGTCGGTTGTAATTCTTCATTTTCGTCTTCAACTTTAATTACTCGAAACGTTTTAGAAACTTCGTTTCATGATTCATACAATTCGATTACCGCTTGAAAGATCGCATGAAAATATAACAAGATTTTAATTCGAGTAAAAGTACAAAGGATAGAAAACAGGAATTACATACGTCCTGTAAAATTCATCGAATAATCGATAAATATTTAGTTTTTTTAATAAGAGATCGGGTTTGTACAAAAGTTCCGCTCGCGAAACGTAGGTTAAAGCGACGAGGTGTCGCGTGACAGTCGAGCGTCGTGGCCGTTCCCTTTGGCGTTATTAAACGCCAGGTGCATAAATAAGGATATCGTAAATCATCGGGCAGAATTTTAGATAGGAGAAAAACGCCGGGTTCGAGCTATCATTTGAATAAACTTTTGCGGAAGACTTTAGGTCCGAGTTTTATTTAGCAGTTAGATCGAATCGGCGTTTTTTAATGGCCGTCTCTCTCAGCAGGAGGGGAAGGCAATTTTTTAATCGTTTCCTTTCTTTAATATATTAAAACAAGAATTTTACTGGAATCGGATTTTCCTTTGTTTTTGACATCTGTTGTATAATTCACGCGTTGTTACATTTACAGGCGATGTTTCGGTGGTCGTTCGAAATAGCCGTAAATTATTCGAGCTAACCTGAGGCACGCGGATATGTATAACGATAACGATAAATTTTGCATATCGCGGAATGTAAATACGTCTGTGTTTGAAGGTGTTAAATCGCGAAGATGAACGACGGAGCTATATGATTCGTGTCTAAGCATGCACGGTAAAACCACTCGACGTAACGATAGACAAGTTTCATTAAGGATTCCTAGCGTTTTTCCCGTTGGCTAAATTACACATTTCAAAATGTCTGACGCTCGATCGTACTAAATTACTTTAAGTGGATCGTTCAATCCACTTTCAGAATCGTTTCATTTTCTTCTACTCTGTTGTAAAATACCATTCGAATACTATTTACCACAATCCAATAAGCGCACATAGATTACTTTTTTGGGTCATACTTTCCTGTAAATACCTATGGGCAACTATCTATTATACTTCTCTTCGCTGATCTATCGGAATATCATTTATAATATCGACATGCAAACGCGTTGTGAAACCGGAGAAAAAAAAGGGGTTCATCGAAATTGAAATTTTAATGCAGTACCAGAAACGAGATGAGAGCTCTCTTTGTAACGCGTAAAACGGTCATTAAACCGATGCGGAGTCGATCAAAAGTTCCATGCATAGATTATACGCGTATCTTCGTAATATGGGAAGGGGGAAGCAATTGGACAGGAAGCGGTCGCAAAATAAAAGAGGTTGGTCGGTTCGGAACGTCGCGCCGAGGCGGCGGGCTTTTCGCGGTTGAAACTCCTTTTTCGTGCGCCGAAACGTCGCGTCGGCTCGGTGAAAAAATAACAGTGGTTGGCCCAGATAAATAACGGGGCGAACCGTGAACGGGTCGAAACGTATTAAATCCGGGGTCAGCCCAGGCGTGTCGGAAGGCTTGTCTGAATCGTCGTGAAATCGATGATTAAAGCACGACCACCAGGCAGAAAGGAGTCGCGCGATACGACGGGCAAACGCGACCGGCATGTCGACTCAGATGGAAACGAACGATGAAAGGGAGAAGGGGCTGTAAGAGGGGTCGAAGGAAACCGAAGGCCTTAATAACGAGCGGCGCAACATCCGCGAAATGGCGATTTTTCGTGTTCACTCGTAGTTTATCCGTCTGAAATTACGTTTACCCTCGCCAGTGGTTCTATTTGGCGGCGCGCGTGCAAGGAGGACGATCCCTGACGAAAAGGGGAGCGACGTCATCGCGACACGAACCAACATCGTCGAGAGAAAATACGCGTTTATTTACTGCGTTTAAAATATAATTTTAGATCTTCGTATAATTTTTTTTTCTTCGCTCTTGCTTTCCATCAGCTACGTTTAATGAATTCAAGGAAGCGTAACCTTTTACGGAGCATAAGTTAAGTGGAAGAGGCACGTGCGAGAAGTGAGAATCAAGAATCGAACCGGATTTGTCGATAACAGTTTCGGTCCCGTTTTCTTCTCCCATAACATAGTAATCTACTAGCGGGGCCAATTACACGAAGTAACCAGAAGTTCCCGGTAGCCTGTCGATACACGCCACTCGAATCACGACAAATTGACGTGGCCGGAACCCGTAGCAAAGTCAACAGGAATCCCGCCCTTTCGGTTGGCGATCGATTGTCGTCGTGTCAGCGGCGCGAATTAATCCTTCCCGCCCGAAGGAACGTTTCTCTTTTACCTTCCTTCCTTCCTGTTGTTCGTTCGTCGTGTTCACGCCCCCGGAAAATCCGTGTTTCAACCTCGATGAAGGGAGAGAAAAAATTGTTTCGAGACGATGGAGAACAGGGGTTTTCGGATGAAATTTCGGGTGAAAAGCAGAGGCCGGTTAATCCTCTGAAATAGTAGCTGCCACGAGGACCGATAACAGGTCGTGTGTGGGCTTTTCACCTGCACACCGCTCCGCCTGGCCAACAATGGGCCGTGCACTCGCTTTAATGGCTCGCCCCCGATCGAGATTAAACCGTGCACACTTTACCGATTCTAAGGCGGGAGCCCCGCGTGCGTGTATTATGCAGAAAGTAAACGGCGTGGCTGGATCGAAGCGACGAGTTCGCCGGGATCGACGAAGCAACGCGAGATGTTTTGTTTGATCGTGGTGAATGTGGGAAATTGGCTACGTTCGCGTTCGTTGTAAAATATAGTATATCGTGGAATCTCGCTAGGAAGATGGGAAAGAGTTATTTATATAGAGTACAGTGGTACCTAATATCCAGTGCTTCAGATGGAGTAGATACGTTATGAAATATGGCATATTTATCTTTCAAAAGAATTAAAATTACCTCGGAATAAATATTCTATCGACGCAGCGATCGAGGAGTTCGAGAATACTTAACATAATATACTATAAAAGAAGGAACAAGACGAACGTGTAAATCTGTATGAAACGTTAATTAATAGCCGCATCGATGCTGATCATTAAGTCGGGCGCACTTCCACGTCATCGATCGGTTCGTTACGGGCGTTTTCTCTCTTTCCGTTCCTTCGCGTCAACGGGATTTTTCTAATAACATCAGAAAGCGACACCAGGTACTTTTTTTACTTCGTCCGAAGTGGCGAAAGATATAAAGAAAGAAGAAAGGTCGCGTTTAATTCATCGATTTATTTTTAATGGAACGATTTTGTTTTAAGAGGCGAAAGCTGCTTTCGTTGGTAAGACGATTATAGTTCGCTTTAAATCAAACGACCAGCGATCCATGCGAACGATGACGAAACGTCGCGTCGTCGGGATTAGAATCGGGCGAAAACATCTTTGAAGCGACTGAAGATTTGGAAATAAGTAGAAAACTCCGATGTCGTCGGAGACACGCGGCTTCCCACGCGTCATCGTCGAACGCGATTTTTCGTTCCATTGTGCTTTGTAAGAGTGCAAAGCTTTGAAAGTTCCTCGCGAATACGGCAATAAGGTACTCTTTAACGAAGGAGGCACTTGCAAAGTATTGCTCGGAAGAAGGGGCAATTGTAATGTAGGATTCCTCTCGAAAGTTTACTATTTCGTAGCACCGATACTTTCGCGTTCGTTCGACGAGTGTACTCAAGAATGAAGTGCAACGTTTAAAAGAAGAACCAAATCTTTCGTTTGGTGTTTTCGGTTTAATCGGCGATCGTATACGATTTTAAATAAAAATATGGAAATCGCGAACGAAAACTATAGATTAAAAGAGAGAAGAACATTTTATTTAGGCAGATTTTTAAACGCGCTTGAGTTTAGAATTCAAGTTTTCTGCATGATACTCGTATCACTGTACATACACACCGTTGTACTATTAACACGAAACGATCGACGCACGATGTTGCGAATACGAGTTCATCTGTCCTACCACGAACGTATACTGCGCTTTTACAACTACTGCAAATCTCTATTTCTACTAACTCATTGTTCTGTTGTTATTTGCTAACACGTGTACCTCGTGAATATCGAACATCTGTTGTTACTAACATTCCTCCCGGAACGCTGTCGCGACTCGTTTGAAAATAACATATTACAAAATCTAATATCACGTTCGAATGGAACATCGAAACGCTTAAAAATGTTCTCTATTTTCGATTGTAAATACCTTGCAAAGTTTCATAGTTGGAGCTGTGAGTCAAAGAATCATTGAAACTCGAAGTTAGAGGATACTTCCAAGATCGCCACGGTTCACATTTCATCGACGCCATTGATTCTCGTTAATCAAATCCATTTCATCGAATCTTCGTGACTTATCATTGTCCCCTGGGGTGACTTTTCTGCTCACGTGACGATTACAGGTGCAATTATCGTAATTCCTGTTCGGTGGACGTACGCAGCGAGATTTTCGAGGAAGACCCGTGTCCCGGAACCGGGAAGTACATCGAGGCGCAGTACTATTGCCTAGGTTGGTGCACACTTTTCTTTTCGACCGACGAATCTTCCTTCGTCGAGTTACACACAAGCTGCTCAGGATCACGATTTTTCCAAGATAAACGCGGTTAAATGGACAAATATGATTAAAAAATTTGAAAACTCGCGCGGAATACCTTGGAGAAAAACGTGAATCTTCGAGATGCGAAAAAGCAACGAAAGACACAAACTTTGTCGAAAAAGTCTCTCCATTCGTGAATATCCCTCTTCGAGCATCCACAACGGTAAGAGAGAAGGGACAGGATCCATGGTTCAGTACACTTTGGTAAGGGTGTACGTTTGTCATGTTAACCGACCAATCGCAACCCAGGTGCAACGACCAGCAGAACTGCAGCATTGTTGCATCGACGCTGCAATTCGGCGATCCCTGTCCCAACACGCACAAGTACCTCGAGGCGCATTATCGTTGCCTGTCCGGTAAGTAAGACTCCACCATTTTTGTACGCGCCCTTCCCTTCGTAATATCTCTGTACCCTGTATCGTTTATTCTACGAACGGTCTTCCGTAGATACCGGCAAACGATCGCATAGGCGCCGACTTTGCGATCATTTTCAGCATATTCCTTTCCAAGATCATATAGAAGAAACCTTTGCGATTATTAGAATATTACTTAAATTACATTAATCGAATTGTACTCTTCTTGTACTCGATCGTTAAAGAGATCCTATTTAAATTTTTATTTAAGGATTAATATGATACGTTATCGTTAAAAATTCATAGTGTTTTTTTTTCTTTTTGTTAATTATAATCAACCAATTACACGTTCAACATGTATTACAAAATAATTTAGAAAACTATTTATAACTGAAGGAGTTTCTGATTTTTATATTCGTTTTCTGAAACCAGCTGATCTTTCGATAACAAGTATAATCGTTAAGTTTTTTCCCCGACGTCGATATCGATGATTATTAGGCAAAAAATTCAGGAGCCGATTTTTTATCTATACGATTCTCGAGAACGATGGTACGCATCTCGAGATTCTCATGTTCTAGAACTCGATATTCGCTTTTTTTATCAGGCCGTTTATATACATAGCGTACGGGTAAAAAGCTGTTCAACTGACCGCGAGAATCGATTAGAATTTCCCGAAGCCGGCGCTTATGATTCACGTTGCCCACGTAACTGCGAGCCCGTGTCCCGATAAAGATCTTCCAGCGGCTTGCATCGGCTATGCACTCTCCAGACAGACGAAGTATAAAGTGAAGAAAAGAAAAGATCGCATGGAGAGGAAAGAGAGAGAAGAAGAGAGGTGGAAGGGTTGGCGAAGACGTGATCTTTGCGATCGAGAAATCGATCGTAGGGATCGGTAACGCAGAGGAACACACGGCTGCACGTCCAACTTTTCTGACGTGTTTCGTATCGTAATGAAACTCTTCTACGACCCAATAAGAGCAAACAGCAGAGAGATCAAGAGAAGCAGGGAAGATTACTGCAAACGTCGATCGTTACGCTCGATGATACTGCGATTCGACTGTGACGAAACGACGTTTCAACGTGTTACAGTAAATCCGCATCAGTACTTTCTATTAATTTGCCTCTGATCAATTATTAATACTCGTATCAATTTTACTGCTAGCAATTTACATATTATATACATTGACATACGCAGCGTACGTTATTGTAATCATAACCATAGGAGTAGCTTAACATTTTCGATTCACAAACTCGTGAAAATACATATACAGAACCAGACATCGAGATTTTTTAAAATGTTCAAAAGGAAATCACCTCTATTGACTCTCTATACGCATACGTTCTATAGAATGATAAACTGAATGTATCGTTGCTAGTATTTGAAGACTTTACGACGTTCAAACGGACTCTAACTAGCAGCGAACGAATGAAGCTGACTTTCCTGACCTTTCAGCGTTAACACCCACCGGTTACGACCTACCAAAACCACCAAGCAACGCAATCACTTATTGGACCATAAAGTGTCAACCCTCTGCTCTCTCTATGGCTCTCTCTGTTCGCCTTTTACAGCTTCCAAACACATCCTCTTCGTCTGATCGATATCCAGGAGGCTCGATAGATCGGTCCAACCGACGTGTATATTCAAGAGGGAGTAAGGGATCTGTTGGTAGCCCCGATACCACGAGAAAGCCTCTCTATTTCTCTCTCGTCCGTCCCTCTGTATGCATACGGGTGTCCTTCTCTTGCATAGCCGACTATCGTAACGGACATCGGCGACGTCCGGTATTTTACCTTATCGCCAACCCCTTCGGCCAATAAAGATGACCCCTATAGAGATAGTACCGCGAAATACGCGGACCATCCCGTTCAGGGATTAACTGCCGTCGCCATCTTGGGTTAAAGATCGTTTTCTCCTCTTAGGCCAGATATAGTCGCGATATCGGCCTCGAAGGTAGGCTAATCCTGCCGCTCGCTTCCACTCGCTTCACCGAATGGCCAAGACCTTTCGTTTTCGGGAATATTTCTGTCGCGATCGATACAACATCACGATTGTTCGACCGATGCATTGAATCATCCAGACCAAAGGATGTCTCTTTGTAATGGAACGCGTACGTATATATATTCGAGATACGGGAATCCTGGAATGAGCTTGAACGGTCATAGAGGATACTATTGTCGGTTTCTGAGAGCATCGATCGTTTGTCCTTTCTAAGCGTCGTTATCGAATCAATGTTTTGCCATATCGATTACGAATTACAGTAACACGGTGAGGTACTTTCCATCGAAAGTCGTTTGTTCCGAATAGCTTCGGTAATAAGTTTCAAGAAAATGTTAAAACTTCATTGTAATCATCCATCGCGATAGCTATCGCGACGATTAATTTCTCGTCGGACCCCGAACACTCGAAAATAAAAAGGCGAGCTTGAATCGAAGAGATTAAAGAGGTTTTCACCGTGACGTGGCAATTCCACGAGAAACAAAGTGCGATCGTTAGTTTCTGGCCGTAAGAGAGAGGAAACGTTCCGATGAGAATCGGCGAGAGATTGATCCCTACCCCCTAGCCTACAACGAGGTTTAAAATATCCCCGTCGTTTGAGCTCAGTCGAAAAGCTCGTTTACCCGGCTCTGCCTTCGAGCTCCTCGAATCACTTTCCTTCTTAATTATACTCGGCGTTCGAATCCGATAAGCTCGTAGACGAGCTCTTAGCATCCTCGAGAGCAACCCTCCCTGAAAGTTGGCGTCTCTTCTTTCCGCGTGTTCGTCATCAGCCCGTGTTTCGTTTTGCCACCCGTGTGCTTCTCCCGTTTTCGACGAACTAAAACGAGACCGACGAAACACTTGCAGCGGCAACAACCACCACAACGTCCCGTCCGAGTCCTCCGTGGATCATGGCTTCTCAGCCAAGCGTTTGGAGCACGGCTAAGCCGACTGTCAGGCCTCCCTCGAGGATTACGACACCCCAGGCTCAACAACCGCCGCAGCCACCGGCACCGTCCACCCCGACGCTCCCAATAACCACCACGCCAAGGTCAGTATACTCTTGTTTAGTTTAAAATTCGTTTAGTTTGAATTATCGAGCTTTGATTCAACGATTCGTTGTCGAACCATAATTTGTCGTTATAGATTTTGTTTAATAGTAATTTTTAATAGCGGAGATAACGATACATTTCGAAATGGATCGTGAAATAATAAAGATTTTCTTTAACGTTCAATGGTCACGTAACTTTGTTACGATTCGAAGGATATTCTTTCGGTGTCAGCTAGAAAAATAAAGTTATCGAAACGTTCCATTAAAAGCAGAATTTTATTACGTTTTCTCGACGGGGAAATATTTTCGTTACGTCGTTAGTTGGACGAGAGCCGATAAGTTGGACTGCACGAGCGTCGTTGAAAGTGACAAACCCTTTTCATTTTGTAGTCCCACGTCGACGAGGTCACCGGTCGATACGGAGGTCCTCGAAGTGGACCAAGACTTAATATCTCCTGCAAACGTTCCGTCTGCGAATATACCAGCGGTGCCTCCGATTGTTCCTGAAACCACTCAGGCCACAACCACGTCGACCTTTGCTCCTTGGAGAACGAGTCGAAGGACCACTGGTAAGTTCTCGAGTGTTTAAGCGGTCTTCATAAACGAGAGGAGAGCGTTGATGGCGTTTTGATAAAGAGAGCACGGAATGTATCGTTTATTTTATCGTCGTGATCGAGAGACGGTACTCGAGAACATCAGCTTCGAGCAGAAAGCTACTTAAAGAGCTTTCTCGTTCGATCGTTCGATCACTTCTCGCTGAAACCTAGAAAGGGTGAAATCGATGAATTATTAATGTAATTAAATATTGCACTCTAATTACACTGTGAAACAAGACTTATCGAGTGGATGATTTGAAGCATCATCGGCCGATTATAGTCGACACGTTGGCTCGAGGGCTTGTCAGCTGTCAATTACAGCCAACGATCGTGCCGAAAGGGTTAACGCACAAAAGGCAGCTGTCAGAAACTTGGGAGTTCCAAGAATGGATAGACCGTCGAAGTAACTTTATAAAGATATCCGAAACTAAAGCGATCCCTAATTACCAAAATTCTATCGCCTGTTTCGTTTTTTTCTTTTCTTTTGCGGCAAATGTACAACTGCGTATTAAAACAGCAGGGAAATACGACTGTCAGTGTATAAATCGTATCAGCTAACCAACGTTCGATTTCGATGTAACTCGGCAACTCGTAACAATCACTGCAAAAGATTAAGACACCCTTGGGTATCCAAAATTCCATTTCACAGACCCGATACGATGTTGCGCGCGAGCTAAGCTCCGGTCCGCCGGGGACCTGACACTAGAATCACATTAAAGCCACGCCATTAACTAAAGCCAAGTAACAGGCCAACTAACGCTCGTAACTAACTCAAATATTCCAGTGCCGAGCACGCTGTACCCAGAGTCCAGCTCGAATGGCCAATGGTACGACTACGGTAGACAAGTGTGTCCCCCGGTGATAGCCAGGAACCTGTCGTGGAACACGACCAGAGCTGGCGACGTAGCTGTTCAGAGTTGTCCAGGCGGTGCTAACGGTTTGGCGCGTTGGAGATGCCTGGCCAGAGCAGACACGGCCTTCTGGCATCGAGACAGTCCGGATCTGAGCGAGTGTCGCTCAGTTTGGCTCACCACGCTAGAGAACAGGGTAACAGAAGGCGACGTGATCCTCGGAATCAGTCGAGAATTATCGCAAGTGACGAACAACAGCAGAGGTCTCTATGGTGGTGACATGATGATCACGACTAAGATCATCAAGAATATGGCGGAGAAGATGGCACAAGATATAAGAACGTATCAAGACGCGAATCAGAGGGAGGTCAGCGTGACCGAGCTGCTGCAAGGTGTCGTGAGGACGGGCAGCAATCTGCTTGACAAGGCGCAAATGGCGTCTTGGAAGGATCTCAGCCATCAGGAGCAGATGAGAGTCGCGACCTCTTTATTGATCGGACTCGAGGAGAACGCGTTTTTGTTGGCCGACACGCTGATGCACGAGAAAACGATCACTCATGAAGGGAGGAACATACGTGAGTATTGTTACATATATCTTTACTTGTTGAATTAGAGCGGCAAATTGAACTTTCCGTAATTCGTTTGAAAGCAGTGTAATTGGAAATTTAAATTAGCGACGCGTAATCTCGAATTAGTTGGAGTTATATCATAGACAAGGGTACGTCTATAGGAAAAATTAGCCACGAACTAATTTAGATGGTGTGATAAGACCTGAGAGAAAGGACGACGGGCCGTGATGAGTAAAAAGGAGTGGCAGACGGTATAACGAATTAACGTTGAGTCGTCTAGCACAATGGACATGCAAGTATCGTAGGTCCGACTTTAGCATCGGGTCGCATAAATCTAGATCCCTTATCTGTGGAATGCGACGGTGGTAATATCCGGCGTAGATAAAACAAAGATTCAAACCCATCGTAATTCTCTGGTACCTAGCTGGATAATGTTGTAACCCGAGCTTTACCTCTCTTCCTACCCGGCATTAACACAACAAAACCACCGAGAAAATTACGAGCAATTTGATTTACTTCCTGAAAGTAACGTAGCGCGCGGTCGTGATTGAGGCTGCTGGAAGCAACTTTCTGCGTCGCGGTCGAACGAAGTAGCACCAACATTAGATCCGCACGTGATAAATAGCATAACAGTAAAGGGTAAAAAGAAGACAAGTTTGATGAGCGACAGCCGGCCGGATGCCATGTAACATAATATTCGCCCGTCTGACCGTGTTCTTTCTTTCGTGCTAACAGAAAACTAGCTACCACCGTCGCTGGGCTTAGTCCTCTCGAATTTTTCTTGTCAGCCGAAGACGTCACTTTTACGACTGATCGAATGGAATATACGATGAACGAAACACCGCGACAACAAGGAAAAAATAACAGACAGAAAGATATGCGCGTTTAGTTTTATTGTTCGTTCGAGAAGATGAATCGAGTAGCGGAACTTTATGGTCGCGAGATTGACGAACGTTGCGGAGTTCGGTTAACGCCGCGCCGTCCTGTTCAGGACGAAATACCTTCCCAAGGATATAAATTTTATTTCGATGCGCCACGTGGGCATGTTTCTACGGAATATGTATTGCGTTCGGATGTTCGAGAGTAAAGGCCAAGGTTATAACAAAATGATTGGTACCGAGAATAACCCGAGTTCCCGGTTATAAAACGCCAATTGAAATAAAAGAATTCAACACATTGTCTATTGGATTTCATATATATCTTCGATTCTTTCCAATTGCATAAAACATCTTATCCAACCCAAACTAGTTTACACCATATAAAAGTATCATGATATCCTTCGATGTTTACGATTCACATATCTCTTTAAATAGTAATGGAAGTACGCGTTCTGGATGCCCGGAATATCGGCGATGATCTAGAAGTGTTCCCGACGGAGGCAGCTCAACAGAGATGGGCAGCTTCGAACGATCGTGTCGAGTTAACCAGAGGAGCTTTGCTGGAGAACAGCGAGGGTGGCATTGTCCGTTTGGTCTTCATGGCCTTTGACAGGCTCGAGGAGATCTTACAGCCGCAAGCTGAGGTATCATCGTTAGTCATGAACGACGACCCTCAGCCATTGCCGAAAAGGAACACGACCAGGCTTCTAAATAGTAAAGTGATCTCCGCGTCTTTGGGCAAAGGAAGGCACATACAGCTCAGCGAGCCTGTCAGAGTCTATTTCAAGCATCTGTCCATTGAGAACGTCACCAATCCGACTTGTGTGTTCTGGGATTACATCTTAAGGTGAGTTCCTCTTCTAATTACATCTGTCTCGCTAGTTCGTAGTGTCGTTTATTTGGAAAATATTTAGATACGTAATAAAATTTTGTTCTTTGAAATTGACACAGGGATAATTGTTATTCCTACATACTTTTAATTCCCATTTCAGTGCTTGGTCAGAGGAGGGTTGTGAAATACGAAAAACCAACGAAACTCACACAGTGTGCGAGTGCAATCATCTTACAAATTTCGCCGTTCTAATGGACGTGCACGCCGTCAGATTGGATATTGCTCATCAAGTCGCGTTGCAGATCATCACCTATATCGGCTGTATCATTTCCGTGGTTTGCCTGGTTCTGGCAATTTTGACCTTCCAATTATTTCGCGGACTAAAGGTAATTATTCCGTGTCGAATCTTACATTGATCGGAAAGCACGAAAGCTTCGACTGCATCGATCGAACATCTACCAAACGTACCTTGCCATTCTGTTACAGTCGGATAGAACAACCATCCACAAGAATCTGTGTGTGTGCTTGCTGATCGCGGAAATTTTATTCGTTTGCGGAATCGGACAAACGAATCAGAGAATTATCTGCGGTATCGTCGCTGGATTGTTGCATTTCTTTTTTCTTTGTGCATTCGCCTGGATGTTTCTCGAAGGTATCTCTCGAATAGAATATCCGCAACACTACCGTTTGTCGAATCATGCATTAACTAACAACAAATAACGGTTCGGCGAAACGGGAGTACCAGTTTGATTTCCTTTCGATTTTCTTTTGCAGGGTTTCAATTATACGTCATGCTGATCGAGGTGTTCGAAGCAGAAAAATCAAGGCTACGCTGGTATTATCTAGTCGCCTACGGTGCTCCGTTGCTGGTCGTAGCCATTTCTTGTATAATCGATCCTCTGAGTTACGGTACCGATCGATATTGCTGGCTACGAGCGGACAACTACTTCATATTCAGCTTCGTTGGACCAGTGATACTCGTTATACTGGTAAGATGACTGTTGCCAAGAAAAATAGAAAATAAATCGTAATCGATCCACGTTATATTAATATATAATAATGTTTTTAAAGCATCGAGTGTTTCGATGAAACGTAAAGCCGTATGAATATTTGATATACCTATCTATATATTCTATTCTTAGAATAAGTTCAATACAGAAGCTGTTATCCGGTTTTCTTGTTAGGCAAACTTGGTATTCCTATCGATGGCGATTTATATGATGTGCCGGCACGCAAACACGACCGTAGCGATGAAGAGTAAGGAGCACTCTCGATTGGCCAGCGCAAGGTAAGCCTAGAAATTCCAGGGTTTGTCCGTAAATACGAGAAACGTAACAAATGAATTTGTACATATATATTATGTATCTCTATATTAAAGTAATCGATCGAGTCCGTCCGTTAACACATTCGAGATATATCAATCCTATCGTCGAGTAGAATCCAAATGTTTGTTTGGTGCTTTCGGTTCACGTTCGCAAGCTTTACTTGCTTAAAGATATCTCTCGAAAGAGAGTCTTTTATTGTCACGCATCTTTTTGGCGGCCATGCTGAGTTCTTTTCGTTTCTATATATTTCCGTTTTATTAATTTACTGTGTTGGAATGATCGCAAGATTTCCGTTCGTTCGACACACCACTTGTATTGCTATAAATCTTAGGTACTATATGGGTATCGTTCTATATATATATATATATAATATACATGTATATCTATTACATACATGTATCGCTAACGTTCGTTAATAAGTATGTATCACATGTGATTAAAAATGCCGTCACAATCGAGTCATGCTTCAACGAGAAATTAGACGCACGAACAATCGAACGAGTACGATGATAATTAGCCTGCGTCCTGTGTTTTCTGTGATTTCAATGAAACGGGCAAAACTATGTCGAATGAAGAGAGAGATAGTAATATTTAATTAACTTGATAAATTTCTGTACGAAAATGTTGGTGACGGTAGTTAAATTCTCGTGCAAACTCGACTCGTTTTATTATCGAAATTGCTTTATCGTAAAAAATCGTTCTCTCTCTTTATGTTTCGTTTTCCTCCCCATTTTTAATCATTCTACGTTTTTTTTTGTACCTCATTTTCATTATTTTCCTTTCGAATAATTCGAACGTATCTAAATGTTCTATCGTACTAACGCAGGTATATAACGTATAGTAATACGAATCGAGTACTGCACTAGCGAAACAATAAGTTGTCTTTTTTTTTTCTTAATAATCAATTAATTAAAATGGTGCCGGAACAATCACCTAACTTTGCTGTCTTGTTTCATTTTTGTATTAAATCTTCTACCCACTTCTGTCTACACTGTTCTACATTCTTCTGCATGGCGTGGTTGGTTGGTAGTGGAAAGGAAGAGAATGCTCTTCCCAACAAATTGCAAGCGCACTTGTAAGATATTTACCAATTTTTATTATTACCCACATCTCGTTCATTCACCGTTACATCATTCTATTACTAATCGTCGTTTCACATGCCTTTAATTTCACCATTCTTTCATTTAACAAGTTCACTGTTTTCTCTTGTTTCTTTTTCGTTAATAATTCAAAGCTACTGATACGATAATTGTTTCATTTTATCATTTTTTCTTTTTTTTTTTGCGACTGTAGAACGTAGAACGTAGTACATAGTCTGTTCACGGGAAAAACAAAGTCACGCTGATCGTTTAATCGAACGATCATTGATCGTGTGACTCACTGGAATCGCAAATGTTATTATCCTCATTGTTATATTATTTTGTATCGGTTTAGAAAAGCCTGGGCAATTTGCAATTATCAATGGCTTAAGTAGCGTGGTATCCTCGTGATAATGCTTGACACGTGGCGACGATCGATATTCTCCGAATTTCTTAGTTACATCACGCTGTTTGCCTTTCCTCTGAGTACATATACGACGACTTAAACCGCATGCCGTATTTATCCTTTAGTTTCGGGTATAAGGCCTGATTTGAGAGTAGCTTAGTGTATACGCGCGAGATTAGAAGTAATAAACACCCGCCTACCTGTGTAGTTCGTGTACCCGATCCTCCCGTAGATCCGCAGTCTTGATCGTTTCTAGTAGATCAGGAACTAGGAAAGAAAAGAAAAGAAAAGAAAAGAAAAAGCGAAAAAATAGTAAGAACGTCGATACGGAGAAGGAGGAAAGAAGTAAGAAATAGTAACACTGTGTGCGATGCTTATAGGACGCCAGCCGCTTTCGAGACTCGCGAGAACATTAACGATGCTAATGCTTTTGTTGAAGAGTGTGTACACGACACGCGCACGCGTGTAGAAACGAGCAACATTAGTAGTACACGTTAGCATCGCGCAGCTCGAAATGTTGCGTGCACTGCGGTGCATAACACCGTCTCCTGATAATCTTCCGTGTTCTCGCCGCTCCATTTCGATAAGAACGTGACAAATGTAGCATTGGAATTATTAGAATTAAAGTCACACCATCATCGATCATTTAGCACGTTACTCTTAATTCTTTCAATGGCACGAGACTAAAGAGATCGTTTCCTTTCACCCCCCCTCCCCCACTCTCTTCGTTACCTTTTTTTTCTTATATTTTTTTCTCTAAATCCCTCATACCGATAAATTCACATAGCTCTCGTTCACGTTCCTTTAAGCATCGCTCGCGATTATCTTGTTCTTGAGATTTTTAGCTTCAATGTGACTCATCGATCGATATTTTCTGACTAGGGCATGGCTGAGAGGAGCGATCGTCTTAGTATTTCTACTGGGACTCACCTGGACCTTCGGGCTTCTCTACTTGAACCAAGAATCCGTCGTGATGGCGTACATCTTCACCATATTGAATAGTCTGCAGGGGCTGTTTATCTTTGTGTTCCATTGCGTTCAGAACGAGAAGGTAAGGGAATACGTCGGGGTCCAAACGTCCACCTTACTTTAAACTCTCTGGTATTGTTAACGCGCGTTCCAACGTTTAGAACGCCTCGTTGAATCATCCTTCATTCTTTCATCTTTCGTCGTGCATTCTTATCGTTAATGAAACCAACGAAATTCGAGTGGCATCTTAAACAGCGGGAAAAATTATTGCGAGAGAATGTTACCAATTATTTACGATAATTATTATTATTAAAAACAAAACAGGATGTTAATTTATTCGGTTGATTATATTGCGTATATTTTTCAATTTTGTATCGAGCAAACCGCGAAACGTTTCGAGAGCAAGAAGCAATGTCAACGCGAAGTTTAAAGGAAAGTAAGAAAGCAATTGTCGAATCGGAACTTTATATAATGAGAATTGTAAAACTGTTTCTATCGTAAGGTTTATAGTTAACACAATTATTCACGAGTCAAGGATCTTGTAACATAAGAATTCGATGCACTATGTACGAAAGCGGATTCTTCGTATTATATAAGTAGCAAGTAACTCCATAAGCAAGAGGATCATTTGACAGGAATCATGTTAAACGCAGTCTAAACATCGTAATGGTATCTCGCAAAACAGAACACGATGACAACAAATGATGTCTCAAATAAAGTGCTGTGGCAATCGAAAATCACCCACGTTTATTTGTCGAATTAACCGGGATCCTGTAGCCTGATTTGCAGCTCGTTATATTCAGTTATCTTCTTCCTTTTCATTTGAATAACGTTTATATTTTGGTTGCCACTGCAGGATGCACCGCTCTTTTCCTAATTTATCTGTAAATTCAGCACCAATGCTTCATAAACTCGATCACATATTCATGTTTCTCAATATATCAAAGTATATGTTCATCGTTAAAGTATATCATCATCGTCATCCTGGAAGATTATATCATACTTTACTTTTCAATTCGTTTTCCTTTTTTTTTTTTTCTTTTAATTGTTATTATTATTCATACGTGAACGAACGAGAAACGAACGCGCGCTCGCACTTGCCTTGGTTCTTTGTGCACCGTTAAAAAAAAACCTTTCGTTCGGGGGGTGGGTTTGCTTCGCCATTGCAGGTGAGGAAGGAATACAGGAAGTTCGTGCGCCGCCACTCCTGGCTGCCCAAGTGCCTCAGGTGCTCGAAGACGGTGGCCGGAAGCTCCGGCG
>NT_180434.1:120701-128671 GCF_000188095.3 Bombus impatiens | reverse complement strand
CCAGCGGCGGCGCCGGTGGTGCTAATGGAGGCAAGGACTTCGCCTCTCACAACACCTCGTCGAATCCGTCGGCGCCGACGACCGATAGCTCCGGATTGTCGCCGCACGCCGCCTCCAATGTGGGTACAACAACGACCACGTCACCGCCGAACAATCACAACAACCTGACCGCCGCCTGTAACAATACGAATCTTTCGATAAACGTGAACCTGAACAATTTGTCGCTGAGGTCGCCGGTCGGGGCACACCAGATGCACATGATGGCACCTAGCAACCACAATAGGCATCCCGCTCAGCAAGGTATCCGATAGCCGCTTCTACACCAAACCGAGAAAAAAAAACCAATTTCTTTCTTCGTAACGGTTGTTCGAACAGTTTTTGACAACCGTATGTCTGTCGCGCGGGAGAAAATGTGAAAACATACGATCAAAAGAGGGAATATTTTTTGAAGGAGGAGAACGAACGAAAATAGGTCACTCTCTCTTTCTCTCTCTCTTTTTCTTTCTAACTAGCTCTATTTGTCTTTGACTCGATAACTGATTCTCATCTGTTCTTCTTTATTCACCATCTATTACCCCGTCATTATTTTTTTTCTTCTTGTTATTCTTTACTTTCGACTATCGCTTTCTGCCAGTAACGCAAGTATAATTAATAGTACTGGAATTAATAACACACTCCCTCTACGCCATTCTGTCGCTCGTT
This sequence comes from Bombus impatiens, assembly GCF_000188095.3. Classification (NCBI taxonomy): domain Eukaryota; kingdom Metazoa; phylum Arthropoda; class Insecta; order Hymenoptera; family Apidae; genus Bombus; species Bombus impatiens. Next base: position 127,969 of record NT_180434.1, on the reverse strand, counting down.
ACATGAACGCCAGCCAGCTTTTCGAGTTGATAACTACACGAAGGTTCTTGCACCTTTATCGGGCGAATTCTTTCGTCCGTCGTCGACGACCGACCGCGACATCAACCAAGCACTCGTGTTTTCTTGTTCGTTGCACGATCATCCACGCGATTAAGAAGAATGGTTTCCGTTGCGGTTCTAACGACCGCTACTACGTGACCCTTTGAAGGCCGGACCTTCCTCTTCAATTTAACGATGCACCCACTGTCACCGTTCCACCAAACGATCACGAGACTTTCGCAATCGTTGGCTGTGTGCCGTGCACCCTCTTCTTCTCTCGATATAAATCTCTTATTCATCCAAAACGGTAGTCTCTTTTTTAACAATTATCACTTCCTAATGACTTCGTAAAGATTTACGAAGGTACGCTTTACAAAGGCAACAGATTTTCTCTGTGATTAGTGTTTAAAGACAGTATCATAGGAAATGGAGGGCTTTCGAAACTAGTTAAACGTTTAACCAGCAACATGTCTACCACCCTCGACTCTGTTCGCTCGTGTATGCTAACGCAACCGCGTCGTTGTATCATCTTCGAAATAGCGCCCTCCAGTTACCTTCCTTTTGTCGTCTCTCTTCTTCTCCTTCTTCGTGTTCTTTCTTTTTTTTTTTTAATGTGTTACCCCAAGTCTGTTGCAGGATAAATTGTGAAGTGGGTGTCCTCGACCCTCCTAGTCGAGGGAGATTCGTTTCGAATGGCCGCGCGTTCCGCTCAAAAGCGACGCGTGCCAGAAACACTTTTTTAACGTCACCGAGAGTCTCTTCGTCCGCCTCGAAAAGCTGGTTCTGGAACGGGATGAGCTAAAACGGCATTTAACCGTGAACCGTTCGACTCTTTCGGCTCTATCGCGCTTGCTGCGAAGAAAATTTAGAGAGAAAAAAGAGAATGAGAGAGACAGGCAGATGTATATATTCAGGGAGTCAGAGTAGGGAATAGGGAGAGAAGAGAGCATGCGAAGAATGATATTCAGGGGTTGGTTTGGAGGAACAGTAAAAGAGAAAAAGAGAGGGAGAGAGAGAGGGAGAGAGAGAGAGATAGGTGACATGATTGAACGTGGTCATGCCGTAGATTTGTATGATAAAACAACGATACTCGGTTGTAGATGAAACGATAACCACACAGCGAGCTATAATATGCGCGATCGCACCGTTGTTATGTTCTCCGTAAAACTTTATTGCCAATCGTCGGCTGAATTTATCGGATTTAGTGGACATTACTAGACACAAATCGACTAAAAATGATAAACGACATTTGCTATGACGATTATATAATTGCATATCGTTGTCACCTCTCTCTTCTTTTTTTTTTTTTTGCCTTTTCACGTTGCTTGTTTCTTTTTTTATCCGCTGCGTTTGTTCATGAATTTGTCAGTGACGCGCCGGTGTAAATTCACCGAATTTTAGAACGGCTCGTAACGCACGTGCCTCGTGGTTTTCGCAAAAACAAACGGCACTCGTACGGTTGCACGATGTGCCTTTTTTTGGAGTTGTATAATTGTCAACGTTGAGCTCGAACGCGCGCGGGAGATATTAAAAAATTCGTGCTTTCAATTCAAACGTACTGCGAAACCCGGGAAACCAAAGAAATAAAAACCGTGTTTCGTAATATCACGATTCTCGATAAATTTGTATTCGTATTGTCCCCCCCCCCTCTCTCTCTCTATCTATCTATCTATCTCTCTCTCTGTATCGATATTCACGATATCGGTTCTTGTTTCAATCCTGAGTGGAAAGGGGAAAAAAGGAAAGAAAACGGTGTCGATTGCGACAAGCGACAAAAACGAGAAAGAACGAAACGAGAGAAAATTCTCGTCGCGGTAAGCATAGCATTGGTCTTCGAGCACCAGGCGAAAAGTACATGGCACGCTCTCTCGCTCGACTTTTGCACACCTGTAAACACGCGAACGTACTATTTGCAAGACCTCCTACTAACAATGGTGATTTTCGTGCTTCTTATCTGGCTCTGGGTTTGGTGTAACGCGGTTGCTGGCTACTTTGTACCCTATTCCCTTCCTTTTGTTCCCACGTCTCGCCAGATCGAGACCTACTTTTATTGCAACGCACGTGGAAACAAGCCGACGTTGCACGGCTCGCCATTTATTTCAGATGATGTTTCCGGAACGTTAATGAAACTCTTCGCTACGGACCGGTACACGCACGAGAAACATAACGAATCTGTAACATCGATGATTTATACAATCGGTTTCGCAGCTGCGCCTTTGACGACTGACTGCTATTTGCAACACTTTCAGCCTGCGTCCATTCTCTGTCTGCTCAATGTTTTATCACCCTAAAACGAGGCGCGTCGGTATCCATGCTGAATTAACGCCAACAATGCGCATGGTTGTAGATAGAGACTTTAATATTGCTGTGTTAGCTAAAACGTTCGATATTATTCATATTATCAAAGATTTAATCATTTGCCTTGTATGTGTACATATAGAGTTAACAAAATTTTCATTTTTTATATGCAGTTGAAATTTTAACAAGATACCGTTGGACACGCTTCTACATTTCCTATATGTAAAACGTAAAGTATAAGGAAAATGTTGGCAGTTTCCATTGCAAGGTTAAAAAGACAGGTCCCACATTCCATCGAATAGCATCTGCTCTAGCAAATCAGCCATGGCTTCCTCGCAAACCTGTTTGTCGCTTATCGACTCCTTTTTACTCTGGAGGCACTGATGCGTGAGCCCACCGGTAATACTATCATTAAAGAAGTTTAAACGAATTTCCGTAGAACATGAAGGAAGTATACGTTCAGAAAGATTCGTAATGTACGAGCGAATATTGTTTTTAGCCGCCCGCGTGGACAGAATACGATTAATATACGTACTTATTGAAATACGTATAAAAAATACTTTTGCGATCTATGCCATAGCTATAGATTTTATCTTATCCTATATATCCTCCTCATTCGTCGAATTCTGTCCACGCAGTCCAAAAATATCTTTAAGCCGCTTGCTGTCAAGCGATCGTTCGATCGAAAAGCGCTCGAATTGACTCTTCTCTTCGTACCCTTTCGAAAAATACATATTTCTGCGCCTTTCGATCAACGGCCTCGGTTCGGTTCACAGACGGACAAACGTACGTGTTCACACGCGTCGAGACGCTCTTTAGACTACTCACCTATCACACGATCGGTTACATGACCGCGAAGACTGAAGAAAACCGTAAAGGCGAGAAAAGACCTCGTCGAACCGATCCGATTCACATCTCTCTCACACCTCCTTCGCAACGTACACACATACACACTCGCACACTATTCTCGACTACTTTTGCTCTCTGCATACACGCAGACACACTCACACACATACGCAGACATACACACATGGATAAACAGACACATCGTCTTTTTTTTCCTATTTTTTTTCTCTCCCCTTGCTCTGTGCGTTTTCGCTAATTAACACCAGGTGCACATTTGCGCGACGAGAGGCAAGGATAGGGTAATACGGATCATCGAAGCCTCTAACGATCCAACTCGCGCTCCAACAACTCGGAGACGCTTCACGTTCTTTAACTGCAAAGCACGAGAACGCGAAAATCCATAATTAGCCGAGCGAACGTGGAAAAGTGGTGCGTTCCCATTAGAACGAGAACGGTTTGATCAAAGCCGGTTTTACAAGTTGCACGATGGTAATTTTATTCGATGGGTCGGTGAAACGCCATCACGATGATCGGTATTACGCTATTTCCTCTCTGATACAGACGGCCCAGTCTCGGCACGGTTGCACGTCAGCCGCGCAAACGAGGAGCCGGTTCCCGACGTTACCTCATTACAGACAGTAAGAAAACAAAGAAGACTCGTTCTCCCCGCGCCACGATCTCTGTCGCATCTCACCTTGCTCCATCGTGTTGCCTTCTCGCTTCAAAGGAATACCAACGAATCGATAATCTAGAACCTTTCCAACGTAAAAACACTTAAAGATCAAATGATTTTTCGACAATTGTTCGTGCATTTACTAATCTCAATTATTATTGTAGCTCGATATTGCTTAAAAATGGAAAAGTATCTTGACGGATTCAAAAATCATCCAGAGCTATCCGAAACTATTCGTAAAACGTAGTAAAAGCTAAAAATCTGTTGGGTAAGCTCAGACGACGATTATCTTAACTTGGTAAAAGAACAGAAAATTCATTGGAAGCTCTTCGGGATATTCGAGAAACGCAATAAAAACAAAATTCTTCTCGGTTAAACATAAAGGACGAGAAAAGTGATAAATTTCCAAAATCCGTCACTCGTCCTTATTTCGACGTTTCATCGAAAGCGGAAAAAATCTTGATCTAAAGTCGGTGGTTCATCGTCGTTCACGCACGGCCGGAAAACAGGTGTGGTCGCGTATCGTCCCAAGCTAAACACGCACGAGGTCGGGGTGTGCGTGCTGACGTCGCGTATCTCAGTCCGTTTCGCCGTAGATTTGCCCGTGTACGAGTTAAATCCGCCACACTTACGGCGAGTATCGCAGTTCCGTCAGATATCGTCGGATTTACCCCGTCCGTATCTTCCGTGTGCGCGTCGCTTCCGATGGGTCGGAGGCTCTTTTTAAACCGTGTCACACGGAATCCGACTAATCCGTCCCCCTGGCGACGAGAACGATCGCACCGACCCGTATTTGTCACGAACAACCTCGCGTTGCTGGGTTAATTAGTTTCGAAGGGAACTCTTGAGAAAGAAGAAAGTTCCCGGTGACGGAGAACGTGTGGAATTTTGTCTAGATTATACGTAGAAGGATGCGAGGAATTACGGAGCAGGGTGTTTTGTCTAAGGTTTCGTGACATTCGAGCAACCCTTTGTTTACTGGTAAATTGCGATACTTTTATAATCGAATATTTAAAATTAATTACGATCTTTTATTCGACGCTTTAATATTCTCTTAATATCGTATTTCACTGTTATTCACCGTGTCAGATATGTCCTCGATATTAATCACTTGATCTTTCCAGTATCGTGGACCGAGAGTACTATACCCTCGTGCATTGTACTACATGGACATAACAACCTCGACCCGACGTAATTTCCAATTACAATATGACTCCCGAATTGCGTAATTGACGATGGATAACAATCGTCCAAATACTACATCAAATCATCGTAAACACACGGCCCCGTAAGAATATTTCAAATGACATCCCCCGAACGATTCACACATATACGCTGATTCATGAAAAAGGACACAACACTCGATCATCCCCTTGCGTATCAGTAAACGAAGGGTTAAGAGGGAACGGCGAATGGTTCGATTTTTCCAGTACTTGGCGTCCGGTCGAAGCTGGGCGATTGTCGATAGGCAGCCGGCAGTTACAGTGCCACGTGAATCCTCTCCAACAGAGGCTCACATCGTGGCCACCCTGCCATACGCCCGTCACGCCTTCTTACCCTCAGCTCCCAATATCCCCAAATCTGCCACCGCCACTTGGGGCCACCTTAACAAAAACCTCATGTGGAAGGTAACTAATTCACCGCAGCTAAGAAAAAGGCTCGCTCACTCGCTCGCTCGCTCGCTCGCTCGTGTCGTGTATTGTTTCGATCGAACTTTTTCCTTTCTCTCACTATGTTCTTCTGCCATTGTTTCTCTAATTGACTGCATGGTGTGCCATGGTTTTTATTTTTCTTTTTACGTTCATTCTCTTTTTATGTTTTTAGTTTTTCAACGCGTCTCTTCCATTCTTTTTCGTTACGTTTCTTCGATCCTTACTTGACAAGCACCTAGAAAAACACATTTTGCACACTTAGAGGACACCTCGTGGTTCGACCAGACCCGACGCTTCGAAATCGCATGGAGGTGTGGGGAAACCCGTTTCCGGTGGAACATATTCGTCGGACGAGAGCTTGCGTTCCCCCCTTTTCCCTCCCTTTTCGTTCTCTGTGTCATCGCGATCACTTCGTTTTCGAAACCTCCAAGTCGATCAACGAAAGAAAATTCGAGAAAGATACAAGAAAATTGAGAGACGATGGCGTCTTTCGTCGTTTAAAGTATATGATCCTGGAAAGAAAATATTTTCGTGGTTTCGAATTCGACGATGATCCTGGAGAATGTATATAGGTACACTGAAAGACACAAGACCATATTCAGTTTTGTCAAAGATGAACGTGTTTGTTTTCGTACGGGGCGCGTAGCTCGTTGTGTGTGTTTTACGTTTTCGTTCAGTAGTGACAGAATGATACTATGAACGTGCCCTTATGATCATAGCCTTTGTACATATCATCATACAGCACGTAACGGATCTTCTCGCTCGTTCCTTCGACCATGCATGCGAGCTCGTGAATTTTGTAAAACGTTCCCGAGGTCATCGAGGTGGATCTTCGATGAGACTCATTGACCCTTCCCTATTTATAATTCGTAGGTGTCGTGCGAACGAGATCCTTGCATTTCTGCGAGTTAAATTAATAATCGAAGAGCTTTCTAAAAAGGGAACTTGTAGGTTTACGATGAATATCAAATTATAATCAAATAGTCGCAGATATGGAAAGAAGAAAAAGAAACAAGATTTATAATTAATCAGCTATCCTTAAATATAATGAACAAAATATAAAATGAACAAAATCCTTCAAGAGACATTCTAATTACCAATTCAAACGTAGGTAATATTACAAAATTAAAATCGCTTCGATTCGATTTACTTGATTCGTCATTTTCTCTTGCGAGCTCTTTCTCTAAAGAATTCCTCGCTTGTCTAATTCTAAATTCAACTTAAAAAGCCACTCCAGAAATACCGAAGATCATCGTTCACGCACTCACAACCCCCTTCCTCGTACATACCAAGTTACACGCCAAGTCACTTTATGTTATTTATCAGACCATCAAATTTCATCAAATCCCTCGAACCATCGTCAACCTGCGGTTACTTAAACGTATCTGTCTCTCCCGCAGAACATTTCTTTTAAATCGTATTCCCGTGACTCCGGCCATGGTGGCTCCGAGCAAGAAGACTCGCCTAGGACACACAATACCCTGACCCTGGGACACTCCGGACGAAACCGCGGAGCGAGAGGAATGAACGAGAACAACGAGATGAGCGGCAATAGGACTACCGGAGGCGGCGGTGGTGGCCGAAGGACTGCGATACCGTACAAACATAAATACACGGAGATCATGGACGGTCGTAGTAACGGGCCAGCTCATCATCAGCTGCACGCCCATCATGGTCAACACGTTCATCTTCCGCGGGATTTGACGAACGAGGACGAACCAGTTTACGAAGAGATCGAGCGCGGCGGTGGCGGCGGGGGC
>NT_180434.1:104796-119683 GCF_000188095.3 Bombus impatiens | reverse complement strand
CCGACGAGGACGGCAGAAGGCAAAGCGACATGAGCAGACAATCGTCGAGAAGTTACGGTGATCACAGACCGCTGATCCCATACTCGCCGGCCACCGATAGAAATCTGATGCATTACGGGCAAACGTTGACGGACCGTGGCGGCGGAGGAAATATCCATTGCGACGCGTCAGAGTACAGTCCTGCGTTCGAGAGGACCCTGAACACTTGCTGGGAGAAGCTACGAAAGCAGCAAGCATGGTACGAACGTGGCGAGCTGCCTCGACTTCCGGCCAGTTACGGTATACCGCCTCAGCCAGATCACACGAGAACAGTCGCGGTTCTAGATGGACACACGGTCGTCTGTCATCTTCAGCCGCAAACGGACATGTATACCGGGCGCGGAATGCCACCGCCTTCCTACAGCGAGTGTTAGAACGCTCTCCACTGGCAGGATCCTGTCGTCCTCTTCGTCTTCCTGCACGAGGACGATGGATGCGCTCCTTGCGGTCGAGACGCCGCGTTTCGTGGCCATCGACGGAGGAACGATCGAAGCAACGCGTAGTTCGTGAATGTTATAGGGTCGCGTCCTCAACACGCCAAGTTAGAGATATCGTCGATGACTACGACGATGGCGATCTTCCGTTTAACGCGACGTGTATGGCGGTTCCTCACTGAAGAAAACCATCACTCCGGAACAACCGACGCGTCTCGAGCTACGTTCGACCGGATGAACGAGTTGCGAACGACGACAACGCGTCACTAGCTCAAACATGAACGCGACCGATCGACCTGGAGCCCGATGATTGCCGCGTTCTATAGCCATAAGCGGGCCGATCTACGAAGATGGCCCCGAACCTCCTTTGTTGTGTTTCCATATCCGTTTACTCGGGAATTGCGTGCAACCAATGGCGGAAGTCCACGCGAAACGGACGTGTCTGTCGTCTCCAGAACTAGAACCGTGCGAATGTGTGACGAAACGTCGAAGATCTGTGTACGATAGCGTGAATTATTCGATATGGACCTCTTGTTGAAGTTAATCGATCGTCGTTGTACCGTCGAAGCTGTGCTCGGCTTTTCGGGATTGGCTCACTGACAGAGTGGAAAATACGATGTCGTACGGAAAACGATAAAACGTGACGAGTCCTCTTAGATCGCTAAGATTTTGCTAGGAGAGCGCTTACAGAGCTCGAGGTTTCGAGGTACACGTGCGGATTGTAAACGACCCGAACGAGAAGTTATCGTATATACGCTCGTAAGTAAGTGTAACGATATCAGAGCGAATTAATTTCCTTGCGTTCTTCAGCACGATGTTCTCGTTCGTTGTCGATTGTATCCTCGAAGCCTGTTCTCGTACGCGTTGACAAATCGAGAGAAGATTTTCTGCTCGATCGTTTCGTCGATGCTGGCTTTGCTCGTTAACGAAAGTGATTCGTGGATAATATGAAAAATAACAGACATATCGAGATCGAATGGGAAAAGGTTTGGCCGCGGGGGCGTGAAAATCGTTCGTTAACGAGTGTCGAACCGACGAGAATTCGATTTGAATCCCCGAAGGAAATCGGCGACGACTCGATAAAGGGATCTGAAGCCCGTGTTCCCTTGCAAACGTCTCCGCTTTCATCGAACCGGAGAGCAGCGACATATCGCAGGTGCGCTGATCGATAACCGACCTCGCCACGGAACGTAGAAGAAAACTAAAGTTACTTAATAATCGATCAACGCTTACTTCGATTAATCATTATCGCGTTACATTAGTCGCATCGTAGAGTTACTTCTAAAGTCTTAAGACTGCTTTCGTGAAAAATTCCGTGCGACACGATCTGTCAAAAGATGCAGACAGTATCTTCGCGAGATAGAAGGAAAAAGGATCTTCGAGTTCCGGAGAAGAAAGGGGCGCGCGTGTTCGTTTCGAGCGAGTTTCGATGATTGAAAACTTGAAATTTCCTCCCGGGGAAAGGTAAAGTCAGCGGTTAAAAGTACCTTTATCGGTCGTCCCAGCCAGCTCCTCAATGTATATTGCTTTGGAACGTTACGTTTTAGTCCCAGAATGTTATTTTTATAAATAAAAAAAATTATATATATATATATAAATGTATATGTATGTATACAGTAACGATATTATATTTATATATATACATATATATAGAAAATACGAGGAGAGAAAGAGAGAAAGAGAGAGAAGGTGGGTGAGAGTTGTAAGAAACAAGTATATATATATATATATATAAATATAAATATATATATATAGTGATACAAAGCGATTTTCCGAGCGACGTGGAAAAAGCGAAAAAAACTTAGTCACTGTTTTTTACTATTTTTTAAAGAACAAAAAGGTATATGTCGTAACCGCGTAATCTAATATGTAACTAAGGGAACCCGCGCGCTATTTATTTTTTATCATCCGTGAGTGTTATCTAATGTGTAATTAGCGGTCGTGTCGAGATCGACGATCGGTGACGCGCGATCGTTCGGACGTAATTACGGATCGAAGATGATCGTATCGAAACGAGATAGATCGAACGAATCGCCGTCGTTCGGTGGTCGAATCGATAGACGACATTTTCTGCTTGCAAAGAAGATCCATCGTCGACGAGCGTAAGCGTATATATTAGACGAACGAACGTCGAGCTCTGAAACACGTCACCAATGGCTCGATGTTCGTTTCCCTGAACATCCGACTTCCTCATCTAACTTCTCCATTTCCGACTGGAGAAAGATATGTTGGATTGACTAATTGACGAGACAAGGTTCTTCTTTTACCAAGCTTTTGTTCTTTAATTGTGTTATTACGGTTGTACGCGAACGGAAGCCTGTTAAATTATGTTTAAATCGATGGAAGTTTAAATTTGCCTAAACGAGAAAGGGCGCACGCGAACACAGTGAATTCAATATAGTCTTTCTCTCGGTTGAACAGCGTTTCGTCGTTTCCTTTTTCTTTAATTTATTTCTCTGCTCAGCCGGGCCGGCCGTGATCCTTCTCTCCGGCAAATCGTACGTTAAGACGAATAAATCTATAGGCGAATTATTAAAATAGCGATAAACAGCGTTTTAAGGGTACCAGCGTAGCTATATTAAGCGTTACGAACGTTTCCTCCGATTTCTATGAAACGTAATTGCTCACTCTGGCATCGCGTGAAAACCCGTTCGCGGTTATCTTGGTTTTTCCTGTTTAGAAGACCCTTCGCACAAGCGTAGCTTGAGACGACAGTCAAGCATCTGAAAACCGTTTTTGTCCACGATGTTAAAGGTAGAACGAAAATGTGTAACCCTATCGAGTATATGTATATAATTTCCAATGCCATGAAAATTCTGCCGTCTCGTTTCTTGCCCGTAGCGAATAAATACGTGAACTCTGTACGCGCGTTTCTCGGTCGTCGCGTATCGAATCGTTGCCGTTGAACAACAGCCATCGGAACCGCACGCTTTCTTCGACATCTTTTCGTTCCACTTTTACATTCCTTCGTCGTCACGATAAGCAACAATCAACCGCGAGATATCATTTTCCGTCAATTACAGAGCAACGCACCGAGTATCGCAAAAATCAAACTGTATCGAATCGCAATCGAGATACACGGACAAGCTTGAACGATATCAGAAATGAAGATTGGACTCGCGTTGTTTCACGTTTAAAACTCTGGTGCGGTTGCTCTTAAACTTTAACAAATTTTACGGTACGTTACGGTGCGCGACGACGTTGTACGTTTTAACTCGTTAAGATTTTATTTCCCGACGCGCGCTCCGGTGAACGCGAATCACGGAAGCGCATGTTACATTTTTCGAAACACGATTGTTAAATCCCGTGATTCCAAAGTATTTCTCGGGGCGAAAGGTTTTTGTATCCCTCGACGATTGTGTCGTCGCGTCTCGCGAACGTCCTCCAACGCTCTGTCCACGACGCGGCGGGGCTTAGTTCTATGAATTTTTGTACAAGCGAAAGGTCTTGCCCACGGAACGACTATTATCGGATATAATCGTAAACGCAGCTACATTCCATCCGTTCGACTTATCGTAATTGAAAGAGATAAAATAAAAGGTGTACGAGCCAAGTAGACGGGAACAACTTCGAGCGCAAACGTGCCTGGTGAATAGGCAATCGATTTACGAATTTACGTAATTTTCCGTCTGTCTTCTTTTTCATTCTTTTCTGTTTGTCTTTCCTTTATTCCTTTTCTTTTTTTTTTTCTTCTTTACTTTCTAAGCATCGACAACGGCGTAACCGGCGGCCACAGAAAGGAAAGAAGACGCACTGGTTTAAGAGATTGTTGCGTGCGAAAGAGGAGAGTGACAGAGATAGAAGCATTATCATTGAGAAATTCTCGAAATGAGGTGTACATAATGTAAATAGGGCTTTGTACATGTTGAACACGTTGTAATGTAAATGGAAAAGAGAGAGAGAGAGAGAGCGAGAGAGAGAGAATTATGTGTGCATGAGGAAATGAGAGAAAGAGGTAAAGAACGAAAGGGGCAGAGAGAGAGAGAGAGAACAAGAAGGAGGCGACCGAGACGATCGATGTGAAAACAGAAAAGAATACATTTAGATAAGACAAGTTATTAGTAAGTAGTGGATATTACAGTGACTATTATCGTGATGGCGGACGCGTGACGCGATTTAACTTAAGTCCCAAGCGTAATTAGTTAATGTGTAAATAAATTAAGCGAGGAAGTAAAACAAACAAAAAAAAACAATATTAAATGAGAGCCCAAGTAATCTTTGGATATTTATAAACGAACTCCACTAAAGAGAAGTAAACGACAAATGAATAAAAGAACAAACAAAAAAAAAGAGAGAAGAAAGGACGATAAATACGTAGGTTCGATGAGAGAAGGAGGGAATGTAAAAAAGAAAAAATAATATGAATTCAAGCACTCGTCCCGTGCGTTAGGTTACTGTTACTTGAACGAATGGAAAGTCGGGAGAAAGGAACAAACCAAGAACACGAACGTTAGACAAAAGCTGAAGAGAGGGGAAAAAAGATTGGAGAAAAGAAGGGGAATGATTAAGAATGAAAATGTGCAAGCAGTTAATCAGATGGACAGATATACAGTGCATGTTTTATCCTTAGCCGTTTTATAAATATAAATATCCTCTTCCCTCCCCCCCTCCTTTCTCAAACCCCTCGCCCATGATCTCCATCCTTCTCCTCTTTTCACGCGACAAAATAGGCGCGAAGCTGATCTTTTCTCTGATCGAGTACACCTGTCCGTACTGTCCAATCTCGAGATGTTCCTTTCAAATCGTGTGTGCTGTCTCTCTTTACTTTTCGTCCTTGTTCTCTTGTATGCAGCAGCATCGTGTAAACGAGTTTCCAAACGAACCACGATCGAGTCGTCCCTCGAGATATTTAGCGGCTAAGCTTTCGTTTTGCGTGCAAAGGAAAAAGAAAGAAAGGAAAGAGAAAATGAAAAAAATTGTATCGGGGCGGCCAGAGAAAGGAAATTTGAAGCAATCGCAGAAAGTCAATCCGCGGAGATAGAAACGCACTACGCCCACATATACATGCATCCACGTGTGCACACTCCACCGATCATCTCAAAAATATCCCTTCCCCACCCGCAGCCATCCTCTCAAAGCGTCGGAATATTTTTCGAATCGGCTTTTTTCTGAACCGTTTTACCCAAAGGCACGAAGCAGTATCGGTCGTATTACAGAATTTTTGGACAAACCGACGCACGATTCATGTTCACATAGGATTCGTGAAAATTCTGTGATCTTTACCATTTATGTTCTCTCTTTGTAAGTGATATTTAACGAACGTAATTAAAGAAAGAGAAAGAAGTATGCGGACACGGTTTTAGCACGTAATTAAGCGCGTAGATTTCCTGTGAATCATCGCCTGCCTGCGCACGCTGACAAATGAAAAGGAAGAGGAACACCGAACAACAAGCAGAAGAAGAGGAAGAAGAAGAAAAAGAAGAACACAAACGAACAAGAAGAATGTAAAATCTAGGTATCTCCGATCTACTAAGAGCCTCCGTTTCTTCATTTTTGTATGCTTCTTTAAGACTGTCTGATACAGGAAAAAAGGATAAATAAATGTGTACCAATCTCTGAATAAAATGTGTCTCGTTTTTGTCTATTTTAAAAAATCTCCTACTGAAATTAGTTTTTCAACTACAATTCCAATCTATTTCCAATTATAGCTGCTATATGTAAAAAAGTCTGATTAGCGCTGTCTTTAGCTTTGATATCGGCTCCCAAATTAATTAATCGTTTTGCGACGGATACGTGACCTCCTTTAACCGCTTCGTGAAGAGGAGTAGATCCCGAGAAATCACGCGCGTTCAAAAGTTTCGTATTAAGAGCCATAAGACGATTGACTAAACCCTCATGACCGTGAAATGCTGTACATTTAACAGGTTCATAATCCATAGTTATAAATATTTATACTAATTATGCACTACGCCATTTCTATATCATTGATAATATAAAAATATTTTGTGGAGGAATTCTTACCAGCAATGTGCATAACACTACGACCATTATTGCTTCGATCATCGATGCGTTCGACAAATTTATTTACTAACAAATCAAAAGCATTTTCATCGCCAGATCTACAAACTAGATGCAACGACGTCCATCCATCTTTATTTCGCAAAAACGGATTTGCTTTTGCCTCTAAAAGCGCTACGATGCATTTATAGGCATCACTTCCGGTTTTTGTACACGCCAGCATGAGCGGTGTCCAATCAGCGCGTTTTAAGGCATCCACATCTGCACCTTCAAACAAAAATAACGTTGCGAATGATATATTTATAATTATAAAATAAAATTAGTGCCACAAACGAAAGATAAATACCTTTTCCAATTAAATATTTGAGTATATCGCTACGAGCAAATTGCGCCGCTTCGTGCAGCGGTCTTTTCGTATCTCTACTGGCGACGTTCACTCTAAAATCTGGTCCCTTGAAATTCTCGCATAGGTATCGAACGATATTCAAATGACCCTCGCGGGTGGCAAGATGTAACGCAGTGTCACCGGAAGTCGTGTGTCTGAAGTGTGTCCAATCCTGAATGTCGTGTTTCGATACGAGTTTTTCCACTCTTGATAAGTCTCCACTCTGACATGCGTACAGGAAGTTTCGTGATAGGTTAGAATCCTCCATATACAAACTTTTATTGTCAAACGGAGCGTACATCGAATAGAAATGATAAAATGTATTTGTTCACAAAGATGAGAGTGTTTGATGAAAAATATTTAAGAAACTGAACGTTTGATCACACGTTATAGAAATATTTGAAATGATTGAGGTTAACAAATTAACAAAGAACCACAAAAATATATAAACCTTGACAAAATATAGAATAGATATCAAGCCAGGACAAACTCATAATAACGTCCGCCACCTTGTGGCCATATTCAGTATTAAACTAATGTATTCGCTCATTCGAAGATCAAGTTGAAAATCGCTTTTCTTGCGAAGATCTTATGAACTGAGAGAATAGAAGAGAATCTATAAAACTATAAACAAAGAAAAGAAATAAGAAAAATGTAAAAAGAAGTGCTTTCCTATCTTACTTCCTATAATTGCGAATTGTAGAAGTTTATTTGTACCGAAGTTTTAAACTTTTGATAAGAAGCAATTAGATAATAAAACTTAAGATGAATAAAATCTCACGCGTCAAAAAATATCGACCGTTAACAAAATGGCGAATGTAAAATCGCAGTCTTGCCAATGAAACAAGTCGCTTTACCGATTCTACCTTACCCATAGAACGTGGAGTTATAGTCGGAAATCGCTTCGATGATATCGACCGATACCTGTAATAAAAAAATATATAAAAAGGTACCGTACACAAAAATATATAAACATTGACAAAATATAAAATAGATATATCAACTAATATATCTTTTTATCTTAAGCCTCGATGAAGTTCTCTGGATTTTTTTAACATTTTAATGTCATTTACAATATTATCTATTGCGTATAAATTACCAAACGAGGAAGTTAGAAATAGCGCTACCTATAATCGGTACAAATAAATTCAATGGCGCGAAAAGGTTTTACGTATTTGCAAAACTTTGAACTTCAAACAACCGTACCCATACCTGAAACTTTAGCTATTAAAAGCATATATTATATCTGCGTTACTTATATAGTAATTAAAAATGTATGTTTTTACTTTATACTTGCATATTTTTCTTTCCCCCTTTTTATAGATATTTTTAAGGAAAATCACACTGACAGATAAAGCTGTTTGTTCCGATGCACTTACGTAACACGAAAATAGAAATTGTAAACACTGTAGCAATGCTAAACCAACCGAGTGTAGTGCCGCTTTGAAAGTAAAATTAATCGTGCGAAACCTATCATCGCCGTGAATCATAAGAATCTCGCAATTATAATGTCATAATGAAATTGGATGCGTAAGAGATGCTCGCTTCGATAAAAGATTAAATCCTTTTTACTTCATAAGGAAGTGAATAGAAAAATAAATACAAGCTTCAAATATATATATCTGTAGTCCGTAGATTAACGAACAGTTAACTACTTAGTCAGTCACGCGTTTCATTCGTTTTATTTTTTATAAAAATTTGATATCGGGATGAAAATTTGATTCCCAACAGGGAATTTTTTAAGATTTTAATACCTTTCCATAGAATATATGGATGAATCTTTATCCTTCTCCTTGCCTTATATATTTTTTCATACGCCCTTCGCTCCGATATCTTTCCTACGAGTTTTATATTTAATTTTATATTCAAGCGTATATTTCATTATTATATCTCGTCAGCGTTAGAAACAGGATGAAACATAGTTTAAAGCGAGAGATCGTGATTTACTTAGAAAGGCAATTTCGTTTTTTTCCGCGGAATTTCCATAACCGTTATGTCGACGTCAGATAACAATGCAAACAATTAACCACCAATAAAGCGTTTCCGGGCTGGTTGTGCAACCGAGTATGTAGCTACACGATGAGCATCGCGCATCGCGAGAAAATCTCTTCGCACGAACGTTCAAGGTTTGATCAAAACCATCCACCTTTCGCTTCGATATAATTGCCAGACTGAAGACGCCTTCGTCGTCTTTTGTTATTTATCTTGCTGGTCGCATTGCCATTCGCGCGATGCGGCTATCCATGGCCTTGCTGCGACATGTATTACGAATTACGTTCATTGATCAGAATTTGTCATATGTCGTAATAACGCTACCGTCGATATAAACCTGAAAGGAATTTCCGTTTTCCAAACAAGATCGATTAGATGCATTTTGTAACGCGATATAAAATTCTAATACGTAAATTGCCACGACGTGCATCGACGTAAGTTCTCGTGATTAGAATCAATCTTAGAACAATAACGATAGAACGTTGTATACTCGCATACGAGCTGAATAGAAGAAAACCGATTCAATACTTTCGAACGTAGGCAGAGATGAATACTCACGAGCTGCGACTTTCTGGATCGTTTGATTATTACATTGGCTCGTAAAGCATTCGGATGATGGCGGTGCCAGCCCTGCCTTTGTTAGCCATAATGTCGGCCAACATGGGTATAATTCACCCCACGGTCCCGACAATCGATCGTCAATTTGCATACGGTGAATCTCCTTTCAACCTGCATCGCATTCAATCCCCGTGCAAAGTTAATTTATGCACGTAAAGATTGATGCGGTTACCGTTGTTGCGCTCCAGCGAAGCTCTGCCTTTCTAACAAAGTCGTTCGAACTCGTTAATCTATCGTTAATCTATGTGGCGCCGATTCGTATCAATACGCTGTGACCGAAATCAATTGCTAATTGAACGTAAATTTGCATTTGAGCAAAAAAGACGTTAATCTTGGTTCGTTCATTAGCAAGTTTGCGTTTGAGGAAATTTGATGCTTTATATGTATCGCGCTAACGAATCAAAAAAATTCTTTATTACCTGCGCTTGTTAAAGATGTCTCCAGAAATACTTCTCGTAGACGTGGTACGCGTTATGCGTTACGGTTTCAATTGCGTTTTACTGAGACTTTGTTTTACAAAGACTTTTTGCCCGTGACAAATGTTCGCGGATCGAAAGAAGTCATCAGCGAACGAAGAACGGAACAGACCGAGCAGGCCTGTAATAACACATCATTTTCCCCAGACTGGATAACTATAATTTCATGCGAAATTGAATCTTTAATTGCGCGGATCCCATATGACGACGATCAGCTGGCGCCAGCCAGAAAACAAGAATAAAATAAATAACGCTCGCGCTTTTATAGCGACGAGCAGATTTTTTCTCTGTTCGTACGCAGACCCGTTCGGTTTTCTTGCGTCTCCTTTCTCGCGTGTACTCGCCATGCACACGGAAACGCTCGCTTCCTATTCGAAAATAACAACTCGCGTTCGAGGTTGCCGCTTGATTATCGGTTCGCGCGGATATACGCGACGAGAAGAAACCCTGCGTGTTTTCGCACAGAAATGCCCGCGCCAACAATAAAACTAGATCCTTGAACAGCGTCCGTTTTTGCGTAAGGATCTTTCACATTGCCTTACATACCTTTGATGTTCCATCATCGTGAAAATTGATCCGAACAGACGTCCAAGTGGAACCAATTGTTGTGATTTAAGGATTACGTGTTAGAAGAAAAAAGAAACCTAACACAAGTGCAACGAACAGAAAATATATCTGGAACCTGTCACACGCTTGAACTAATATTTTAGCGAAATTTCATAAATCACGAGTGAAACGTTATGTATTAATAAATTGGTAACAAATTTGCTAATGAAACGAAGATTTACGAGTGAATTTTACAAATTACGCAGGTTTAAAGATTCTAAAGCTACAACGTTTATGTAACATTATGTTTGTGTAACAGAAATCTACAACCTACATTTCTCAATCCCTACGATTCTTAATTCATTAGTACTCCTAGCAAATAAATTATCGCGTAGTAATGAGGATTGATAGCGAAACGAAGATTTATAAATGAATTGTACAAAGCATTGTCGAATTATGTACAACGATCTGTTTGTGTAGTAGAAATCTACAACCTAAACTTGTTCTTCATCGACTAACATTATTGCTTAATAACATCGTTAACATTGTACGAGCACCCTAACGTTCATTACCACGCGATATCGAATATATCTACCATTTGTTGGCTTTATTTTATCCCATACCATGTACACGTGGAAACGAAGATTCCGATCAGGATGTTGCACGAGCACATCGACTAGATTGTGGTGCGTGCGTAATAAGATGAGCTCGCAGCGATGGTAGTTTCCTCGTTACCGGGTTTCCTGTTTCTCGTAAGTATCACTGCATGTTAATGCGAATCGGTGTTCGATCGATCAAATCAGCCAGGCCGAATATCGGATGTTGGATATGTTGGATCGATCCACCTCGACATTGACCTTAAAAAGCTCGTCTCGGTCAAGCGCGTCCACGCGCAAGAAAAAAATTCCTCGGTCGACGAGAAGGCGGCACTAGATTGCATAACGCGCAAGATTTCATAGGAATTAAGGAACGATAAGCGTGATCAACGTGCTTGTCTTGGCAATTGTTGCCTTCGCTGAAACGCCATTACGGATAATCGCCTTCGAGCAGCAGCGATGCAACCGCCGGACAAGTAGAAGAATCCCGCCGCCCGTCAGACGATTTTGCGCTTAACCTTGCGAGAAGGTTGAACTCGCAGTGTAATTTCACGTTCGAGAGCCATGTTAATGGTTATCGGTAAAAAGAGCGTGATGTCGGTCGGTTTTAAGACACGCGAGGGGGTTGTGCATCCGAAGGTTTCTTCTTTCTGCTGTTTTCTCCATCAGCGAATAATTAACAATAATGTTAGAATTTTCTCCAGTCGATCACTTTTCCGTTCCAGTAAGATAAATTCAATGGATCATCCGTAGCGACATATATAAATCGTTCTTTTTATCGTCGATTAATGTCATTGTCTGCAGGAAAAAATTACGTAAGAAAGAAATACGAAAGAACGATACGCGTCACTCGGAAGACACGTCGATCGACTCGAAAATCGAATAACAGGGAGAAGTTATTTTTTTTGAAATTTGTCTTGCAATTCGTCGTTAATTATGTCGTGTTTTTACTCTAAATAAATTTATGAAAGCAAGCCAGTTATTTTTTCACAGTTATCCTATGTCTGGTGTCATGTTAGCTGCTGAGAAACTCATACGATACTTTGATAGAATTACGTAATCTATAAAAGGATGATCGTTAAACATCGAAAATCTAGCAACTAACCGCGTTTCGTTGAGAACGAAGACACGAGAAGCAAGTGGATCGACTCGATCTTCTTCCATGTTCGTACCAGATTCTTTAGCGTGCAAGTTCAAGGCTCCGTAGAGCGATACGGATACCTACAAGGTCACCGAGTGTGCAAATACCATGATTATAGCTGCGTACAGGTGCAGCTGCATTCTCATTGTCGAAGATGAGACAGGACTGACGTAAACCGCAAGTATCAAAACTCACTCATGACGAAGATACGTCGCCTGCCATAATCTTTCAAATAACATGTAGTTCTGTTTAAAGCGACAAGCGCCGCTGATCGTGTTTTCCTTGAGCGAAGAAACCACTGCCAGGTAATCTCTCTGGCTCGCGATCGATGTTGCTCAATGGGAATGACAAAATTAATCATCGGCTTATTACTCACTCGACCCCGAAATATCCTGCGCTGGAGAGAAAGAGGAAAACAGGCGGAACCTATAAGGTTCTTTCATTCATAAACGGCGAATCTAGCAAGCTAGATCGAGAAACACGTCATACCGGTTTTCGATTGATCAGCTTCTCAATTTTATTCTACTTTTTTTCTCTTCCTGCTTGAAGTTTTACGCGAGTACCAATGATGTGATCGAATTAGCAAGAATATTAGCAACTGATCGATCATTACGGATAAAATCTACCGTTATGTAATACAGGATAATTCCAATGAAATTGATTAATAATAAACTATATACCTATGTTTATTGATGTTCCAAAAAAATCAATCGAAAAATAATTGTATTATATCTGACGATTTCTTCGACGCTACTCGATGTTCTCCGGACTGCGTGGGCATTTTTGGAGAACTAGCTAGTAGCGCAAAAATTAAATCCACGTACTCGATCGAAGGCAAATGGAAAGTGACGCTACAGTAAAACTCCATTGCTCGAACGAGATTTTAGTCACTGTCCAATCAAACGAAATTCTGCCGATTGAATCCACTCATCTAGAAGCGAAATCCTATTATATAAACGTTGTCTCGAATTCTATCGGAGCAACTTGAAACGTATTACGGAAGATTTCAAACATACACGTGGTTAACTTAATTATAGTAGATAAGTAAGTAAAGCAGTCCGATTATGATTTATCCATTGGATTTATACTACTATAGTTCGACGACTAGGTCAATGTTAGGATCTCGGCTGGTCACCTTCTTTTCCATGTTTTGTAACGACACCAAATAACGACGCGACGCAGCGATGGCGATAGATCGTATCGAAAGAATGGAACAATTGTTTCGAGGTCATGGTCGAATTGCACACCGAGGTAAAATGTATGTCGTATCGATTGTCATCGACGCGTTACAACGTTACGCGTACACGTTCGCGAATCGCCGCGATAAATGCCTCGTGTCCGATGACACCGATAACTCGGATGGAAATATCGACCTGGAGCAGAGGTAACCGCGTGTAATTATGCGGACTATTCATTTCGCGGGTTCCGGTACCAGCGCGTATCACTTTGCAACCATCCGAGCCTGTCGTTGCTGCGCTATCGTGGCCATTTACAAGTGTCATTCGTTGGTACCTGAACTCCTTACCGATTCGACGATGTATTTAGGAAATACGACTGTTAATTGCCGCACGACCCACTGAAACAGTCCACGAACATAGTTTCGCCGACAGAAAATCGAACTTTTGGCCAACGATCGGTCACGATAGCGTGATTCGACCTCGCAGAAGCCAAACTGACGCAGCTGTAGTTTTTATTTATTTCTTTATTTCTTCGCATAAGTAGGTACACGGTGGATATTCGATTCTCTGGAGATAAATGACTTGCTTCCATGAGTTCAGTCATCCCAAGAAAATGATGTAAATGATGGTAAATCCTAAATGTTTATTTATAGAGTTGATCAATATGGCTTCCGAACAGCACAATCACCGTTCTTCGAACGTAAGAAAGAGCGCCGATCACTGTTCGTTTTACAAGCTACTAACATAATTACGTAGGTATACCGAGCTACGTTGGTATTGCTCGGTTACAAAGGTTCTATACATAGATATCCGAAATTAATTGCCTATTCAAAGCCGCTTCCGTGACTCTAATTGACGTCAGACGTAACCCTTTGCTCCTCAACGTCCCTGGACAACCGATTGATTTTAAACAGACCTATACAGCTCGTCGCGAAGGATACTTGAAATCTTCGAACCAAACCAACGACAATCGACGAATACCTAAATGCATCTAAATTCTCTTTCTCGCAGACGCTTCTACGTACGAGTCTACCAGATCAACTCCACTTTCAACAAATTCGTGCAAACGGAGTTCCACCTCTTTCATAGAAAGTAGCTCTCTCATCAACGAAAGCGATATCGTAGAATTCCATTTATTGGGACGAAATTTGCCTGCCTAATTAACCGAAGCCCAGCTCCTACCTAATGAACGAAAACTAACAGATAGCTAGCGAAGGAAATGGGTGAACTGCTATTATACGAACTCCAGTTGTATAAAACGTCTGCCGACAAGTTCGGATAAATGGAGTTCCATGGTACCGGAGGACGGCAGAGACGCAAAACCCTGCTCCACGACGGATGCTGCAACATTCCAATCCCCGACGACGCGACGGTCCCTTGGCGAGAACAGCGTCGCCGGCGAAAGGGTGCGTCGAAACAATTCCCCGGATACACCTGATCACGGCAGGGAGCCCTGAACGTTTCCCCGTGAGCGGCTGAGTCAGGTGGGAGGTGGAAGGTGGAGTTACGGGTGACGAGTCTCGG
>NT_180434.1:104347-104657 GCF_000188095.3 Bombus impatiens | reverse complement strand
GCGGCGGCCTCTGGTAGGGGCCCCTGGCGTCGTTGCGTACCCTGGTAACATTGGACCCCCACTTGCGCGTTTCGAAGTCGGAGGCGCATATACGACGGGCTCGACACCGATATACCCGACAACGACAACGACAACGACGCCGACCGGCGACCATCATCCGTCCTAGCGTCTGCAGTTGTTGCAGTCGGCTCACGGCGCTCACCGTTGAGCACGCGACCGTATACAGTCGCAGGGGATTCCCGGCGTTTCCCTCTGTACATATTCTCTTTGGTCGTTCGATACACTCGGTGATACCGACGATCGGCCGTTT
>NT_180434.1:78634-104321 GCF_000188095.3 Bombus impatiens | reverse complement strand
ATCGCGACTCGCGCCAAGGATAATACGTACGAGCGTTTCGCGGGATAGTGAGTCACACAGGTGCCACGAAGCAGACTGGACGAGAACGATCGGAATTCTATTTCTCTTTCTCCTTCTTTCTCTTATCCGCACGCACACAAACGCACGCGACTATATAGACTGTCTGTGGCGCGATCGGAATTGGGAAGGTCTGGAGCGAACCGATCGACCGGTCCCCACACGCGTTTCACCCGTGCGTCCACGTCGAGGACTCTTGAACGAGTGATTCGGGCACAGTGAGGGTACTCTCTCGGAAGAAGGGGTATCCATCGAGTGACAGTGAGTAGATCCCGTGTGAATTTGGTGTACGAGAAGGATTGGTGGCGCGCTACTGGTGAACCTCGAACGAGAGCAAGGGAGAAACGTAGTGACAAAACGGAAGATCTCGATCGAGATCGATCAGAGAGTGCGTGTATCTCGTGTGATTCTTTCGTGTGAAATCCGAACAATTCGGAGGGAAAGCGATATATTCGCGACACGAACACGCTCTTTCGTCTGACTTTCGAAATATTCGCCGACTTTTTGCCTTTCTATTTGCGTAGGATGCTTCTGAACACGATGCGTGATCAGGAGCGCGCCAACAAGCGGCCCGCGGGAAATCGCGACGAATTCGTTCCGCCGTCTCGTAATTTTCGTTGTTTCGCTCCGGGCGGAGTTTCGATATTTTCGTAGGCTCGGTGAATCACCCGACCGATTCCGTTACTCGCGTTCGCGGAAAGTTCAAGGAAATACGGGTGCGCTCGCTCGTTCGCTCGCTCGATCGCTAGGCTGGCCTGGCCGCTTTCTTAAATCCTTATTTTCAGCGGGGGCCGATTATTTCGCGATTCCCTGTGCCCCATTATATGGTAATTGCCGCGACACATGCTCGACGACGCGGCGTTACTTCATGCTCGAGTAACTTTGACTTATTGGAAGCGTAATCGGTCGAGGCACTAAGCCGCGTGCAATTCTCCATCTCTTTTCAACTACTACGATTTTTCTTTCTAGTGACGTGCGTATGATTAATTTATAAATTTCAACATCGTTTACAATGATCGTGAATCATCGCCGTTCGATTTTCCAAGGAAAAGTAACGCTCTTTTTCGACGAACCCATTTTTCTCGGTTTCGCGACACGATTATGATATAAATAGTTTGAAACGCTCTGTTCGTTCACCTCGTTCTCGACCTGGCATAGATCGTCGATCGTAGACGTTCATTGATCGACACTCAGACGTTGTTTTTTATTCCTGCCTCGTCTAAGACATGAGTCAACGTTGCTGGATATCTAAAACGATCGCCGCGAGCAGCGTTCCAGTCGTTCTAGTTTTTTGAACACGCTCGGTTTTTCTACGATATATCGTACATTGCAACGCAATTTTTCGATGCTTCTGAAACCATCCTGCCTTCATAAATCATACACGTGGTAGAGTTCAACCGATCAACGCCAATTATCTCGTGTGTTATTATTTTCACTAATAATAATCGACATTGCACGTACGTTATTTATAGAAACGTTCTTCCAGCTGTAACCACAAGATAATTCCTCGAAAGAGAAAACTCTAAGAACGTATCCAACCAATAACGACACGATTTTAAATTATTGCTGCGACATTTAATTTCCTATTATTTTACCGATACGTTTCGAAAGGAAAAAAAGGAAAAAGAGACTCGTTAAAGAGCCACTGCGAGCCTCGGGAAACGTGTCGCACGATCGACAGTTCGACTGGACGATTTACGATCCGCGTAAAAGATGGTCGTATCGACGTCACGTTCGTTTCCATTCACGAATCGTTAGGAACAATAAATCACGGTTATCTCGGGGTCAGCTGGAGGTTTCTGCGTACGAATCAACGTCACGTTGCAATAACGGAACTACGTCATAAATTAGCGAGCCAACCTCAGCAGCCAGTTAGCCCGACAAAAATTTCCTAGCTACCTCGAGTTACACCGGTTTCTCCAGTGCTCTCGGCGCCGTTTCCTTCCATGCGATCCACGAAGGTCAAGTACTTTTCACGAGTACAAACGGCCATCCTTCCGGTTATCGACGCGATCTCTATCGATTCTTCCTGGACCGCGTTCCTACCAGGAATCCCCTTTTCCAACGTCGATGGAATCCTTCGTTCTTCCATCTTTTCCAATGTTAGAGTACTTCCTCGTTCGAACTTCCATCCTTTCCTACGTCGATCCTTAGTTCTTTGATCTTCGATTTTTCCAACGTTAATAGAATCCTTCGTTCTTCGATCTAGAGAAGGACAACAGGATTAAGGAGAGAACGAAAGCAAGACTTCTAGTGGCAGATCGCTGAATCGTGAAAATCTAGGCGGTCAGTGTCGAAGAGCGGCAAGAAATCAAATTACGAGAACTCGAGATCTCGTTCGATTTGAAGGAAGGTGGAGGAACGATTTATCGAGCAGAAGATAGAAGCGTAGGGTAGAAGTCGAAGACGTTGTTACGTCGGAAGAGTGGTTTACACGGTCGTAAAACGGTGACACGGAGGGGGTTTTACATGCGTCATCGTCGTGCGGGTACAAATCGCACGCGACCATACTCTTCGACGACAGTACACGTGTATAACGACGCGCTCGATCGCTCCTGCGAAACACGGGGCTTCGATCCTCCTTCAAGGACGCACGGTGATAAATGCGGTGCCGGAGATGACGTCCTCCGTGTTCTCCAAAATGACAATCTGGCTGGTCCTGCTGTGCTTGATCATTACGTGCAATGGTGAGTACCGATCAAGATTCCGTTTCTATTTATGTTCCTATTGTCATCGTGAATCGTTGTTAACAAATTCTTGACGAGAGACGTGGTTCGACGTTTCTACTTTCGTAAACGTTGAGAATGGGAGACGTGAGTCAACGTCTTCCATTTTATTCGACGTGATTTGTGTTGCAAAAAAATGCGGAAATTTGGATAAAATTTATTTTACAGAATATCGTCGACAATGCGTTAACGTTGAAGTTATCGTAATCGGGATATAACATAAATCGTTCGTTTCTGACAGAAGAGAGGAATAAATTTATTTGTTGAAATTTAAATTCAAGAAATTGAATTTTAGAGAAATTTCGATAAATTATACGCGTAATTATTTATTCTACCAAGATAAATCGAATAAATACTGTCTTCTGAAAGATTAATTTTCTACGAATCTAAACTTTGTTACTGAAACATCGTTGAGTCTTATTAGCGATCATTCTATCTATATATAAATAATACGCGTTTTACTTCGGCGTAATGATAGTTTTAAAAACAGATCGCGTGACGCAAATGTTTGTATAAGATTAAATAGTTTCGTGCGTATTCATCGTTGGCTGGCTTACAGGTGAATAAAAATTTGCGCGACAATTTTCTACCGAGAAAGTCTGTAAATTATCGATGTCTGCGAATTAACAATCTAGCTACAATGAATTACGATCTGTCATGTGACAATAAGAATTTATCGTGAATCGATATTACGGATAGCGTAATAATATCGATTGGCCGACATGAACGAATTAATA
The DNA here is from genome assembly GCF_000188095.3 of Bombus impatiens. NCBI lineage: Eukaryota > Metazoa > Arthropoda > Insecta > Hymenoptera > Apidae > Bombus > Bombus impatiens. Next base: position 100,801 of record NT_180434.1, on the reverse strand, counting down.
TGCTAGGAGCCATTATTTTTTACGACTTCAAAGGCCTCAACCTTGACAAGGGCCTCGTAACCTTTAAGTGCCATCACAGAGGTTGCATTCGAAATGACCAACGCGAGGGCATAAATACTTACTGTCGATGACGCGTAATATTTTATTATCGATCCAACTGTCGAATTTCATTCGATTCACATATATTTTTATTCCAACTTGTCTCTCCATTTCCGTTTGAATCATTAAGAATCTTCTGGCAGCATCGTAACGTTTTCATGTGATCCGCTTTCACGGTATTTGAAAGCTCGCGTAAAGTGGTCATATTACTTGAATTCAAGTGACTTAGAGTCAAATGACTGTACTAACTAGAGTAGAAACTCGAATGGATATATTTCAAGTCGCAGAAACAATAAGTTCGCGATAATGCCTCGTCCTCATCCTCGAATTCATTGATTCTCTCCACTATCTGAGATTTCTCGTTCGAACAATCCTATAATATAGTTAATTATACGATATTCGAGTAAATTCATATAACAGAGGTCGGGTTTAGGCAAGTGGATTCAATCTGGCGGCAGTTCATTTACTCAAGAAACAAATTTTATTCCAACGAACGAAGCTCGAACAAACCAGAGTCCTATTCTATACCGAACAATGACTAACAATAAGATCTGAAAGGAAATATTTTCCACACCACAGACCATCTCGCTTGCAAATGCATTCATTCTGACACGCAGCCTAAATTACCCGAAATCCCTCGACCGAACAAAACGTCGACCACAATTCTCGCATTCGATATCCCAGAAAGAAAGAACTGACCAAAACTGCGTGGAAACCGTTTCTTGAGCACTGCCACCTTGGCAGTGAAACCAGCTCTCAAGGTGATTCTCCGTTGCCGCGTTTCGGGATGCCCGTTTCTCTTTCCACATTCGTGGCGCTCGCGACGATTCCGTTTCATTAAAAACGAGGCACGTGCGCCACGCAGCTGTCCGAGCCACGCGAAAATCTGTGTTAACAGGTTCGATTCACTTTCGTAGAGCGCATCGCGTGTCCCATTGGAATAACAAGCGTCGAACGATTTTCGCCTGTCGCGAAACTCAGGCGAAATCATCGCGATCTCGAACGAGCGCGCTCACTTACCCGCGTAATCAGAGCGAGACGCTGATCATCTCATCGCGCACCGCTGGAAATCGTCCGCTCTTGCAGCTGTTGCGAGCCGCATTGGATGATTTCAGCGGGATTAGGAAAGTAATTGTAATCGACTATGTCCACACGAGACGATTTTCCATTTTTGAAAGGATTCCAGGATTGAATACTTAAAGTCGGGACAGCGCTATTGAATTCTGCAAAATGTTTCAATCAAATTGTAACTTCAGATTATAAGGCCGACTATAAGAACGCAAAATACACATACGTTCGTTTTGCTTATTTTTCATAAATTCAATGCGATACAATTAAAGCTAACGCATCCTTTAAAGCAAATATTCTCAACTATAAGCACCTTAGTATTTCCGTGTAGTGAATAAAGAAAACACTAGTAATATCGACGTATAAAAGTATATATAGTTGACTTTTAAAGAGTAGAAATGACTTTGAAATTATTAAACGATCATACACCACCCACGAGCGTTTAATTTTTTTCTAACTTTTGTTACTTTGAAGTTACGACTCCATTTATCTACGTGGGATATCTTGCGTATTATAGTGAACGCTAATATTGGGAAGAGATTGCAAATGGTATTGCAAAAGTGAATGAAATATCTGAATGAAGTATATACGCTGTGCGAAGCTTTTTATTTGGTTATCAGTGTAGTATGAGGTGGTTCTTAAACGTTGGTTACTTAATTTGGATAGAGGATCTTCTAATTATTCTTGGGCAGTATAATGTACGTCATAGTTGACCCTGTTCCCTGACTTATGGAAGTCGCTCTAGTATGTGAACTTGAATCAATTTGTAGAACAATTGTTGTGCCAGGTATTCATTCATGTCGATCGTACATGTTTATTAAGAGAGAGAGATTAGCGTACAAATGTATGCAACCAGTTTATTTTTGTACAAACGCGTGAATTCTTTTCATCGTGTATTGTTTTATAAGAGATTGTTGGTTAGAACGTTACGACAGAACGATGACAGAATTACAGGGAAACGTTACATATGAGGTAAGAAGGAATCGAAGTGAGTGGGATTGAAATTTCCAATAACACAGTTACCAAGTTGCCGTGAAGACGTTTACATCTCGACTACGGTTCGTTGCTGGTAGCGATACGAATCGAAGCGATCGAGCGTGAAGAATTCGAGACGATCTTGGACCATGCACCGTGAATCATCCGAAGAAAAAGGAATTCGTTAGTTTGCTCGTCAGAAATATGTACTCTTCGTATAATTATCGAGTCACGTAAAAACACTTAACAATTAATGATAATGTATTCGATGCAACGATGAAATCGACCGCGTATCAAACTTTTAAAAAGAAAATAAATATGATGGAGAATGTAAATAACGAAAGCGGAAAATACCAAAAATATCAAAGATATTCAAAATATGGAAAATATAAAACGAAAACGTGTAACGCGTAACAGTACGATAAGGTGAAACATTTTTACGAGTACAAATGATTGTCAATTATTGCGCCCGTGATATCGATCGTGAGATATTAATAAAATTCGATATCCCGGAATTTCAGTGGTGATTTTTTTACCGATCGTTTTTCTCTGCACACGCGTTCTCGTAAAGCATTCGCGGCATGGCCAGGGAGCGGCGTGCTCACGAGCCGAAAGAACTGGTTCTTCTGCGGAGGGTGGTTAAACTCGATGCAATGCGTGCATTTAGTGAAACATCGCTCTGGAATGCAAACACGTGGGGAAGGGTAGGAACCTGCATGGGAACTATCGTACGATCCTGCGTTACGATCCACACCACTGAATTTTATGCGTTCCATGGACACGTTCGTTTCGCTCTCGTCTAACTATCTTCTTTCCTCCGATTTTACGTAACGCTCGTCTATTTCCATCTATTCGACGATCTTCATTTTCTCTCATCGCGTAATACGATTTACGTATTGGTTTCTTAAACGTCGAACAATGTGATTAATGTTAATCCAGTTGTATCATGAATTCAATTCTTCTTAGTATTTTCGATTTTTCAATTCCTGTAACATTGCCTCAACGAATACCGTTTTCATATTTTTTGATATTTTCCTAAAGACTACAATTTGCGATAATTCTTAGCAGCTGCGGCTCGCAGCAATATCCAGCAACTCGTTGTTTCGCGCACTGTAACCATCCGAAGGTGTCAAAAGAGCGACGATCGAACCTTCCCAATCTCTAATTCCCAATCTCTAATTTTTGTAGCGTGCAAGATGCTCCTTGGGCTCTTTAAAGAGTTCTATATACTTTTCCTTCTTCCTTTCCTTCCTTACCGTGAGACGTGGCTTCATCGAAGATGTAGAAATCTCGAGCACCGCGAAAACAGCGTTACCAATTGGTAACGAAATTTTTATCGACTCGTACTTTCACGTTTCGTTTGCTCAGCTTCTTGAAACAGCAGAACCAAAGGAGTTCGTTACGGGACCAACATTTTTCTTTTGGTACCACCGTGACCAACTACTGCGTCGTATGAAGAAACGGAAACGAGGTTCGATAAATTGCGGGGTTAATCCTGGCCAAGGACAACGCTCCGATCGCAATGAAATAAACGATCGTCGATCGTTCTCATATCTCGAGTTACATACCTCGATAGATCGATCGAACACATGCACTGCTTGTGCTGATTTTGTAATATTTCTCAAGAGACATCATCCCGAGATCCGAACAATAGATAGAATCGATTAAAAGGAACGATTTACAGAAAACACGAGTTTACTTCTATAAGAAGTAACTTCAGTCAACGAAGATTTATCGTATTTTCTTGACCCACTTCGATTAATTCCTTGTTCGCTTAGAAATCATCCATCTTCGTTTGCGAATCGTCTCATTTGGACAAGGAAATAACGAAGATTTAATATAATCAGCAACAGAGCTTTGAACTTTTCAGAGAAACTTCACGTATAATCTCTGTACAATGCATAAACGATACGCGAAAAGAGGCATACATAAAATAGATTAAAGTAACTCGATAGCCGCGAGTCTCGATTTAACCGGTCTGCCTCGGCGTCGATTAAGCCGCGGTTAATCGAGATCCCATCGCATTAACGTACAGCTCTACAGCACGAGGAAACTCGGGAAGATTCGTCGAACGAACAGAAGCATCCTCGTTTATCATTAAAATCATCCTTCTTTGAAACAAACTTTCGTGCAATTTTTATCTCGGCAACTGTCGAGAAGCTTTCTCCTTCGATCCTGTTGTCATCGATTTGGGAACGCGGTCGAAACCTTTCTGGGAAACCTGGCTATGGCAATCGTTTCCTCGAACAGCATTTCTTCCTCGTCATCCCGGTTCAAAGTCATCGGGAATGGAAAAGGTTTCTTGAAAATGAAACTGACGTCACTGGTGCTCGTTAGCCGGCTAAAAGAAGGAACGTGAAAGGAATACAGGAATAGTTTAGAGCCGTTCTTTTTCCACTCTTTACGACCGTGATAGCGTATAACTACGTCGTTTCATCTTGTGCGTTGAATTACGCGTGCTGATAAGACACGTTGCGAGCTTTCTGAAAGAGCAAAATCACTCGGTTCCGCTGACAACTAGCCAGTTTTGCGTCAATTACGCTTCTGTAATCGCAAACACGTATTTTCCGATTTTGATAATTTATAAAAAGAAGATTCTTCGGGGAAAAAATAGAACCACGAGTGGTTTCGGTTAGTAACGAGGAAAACTCGGCAGAGATCGATAGAATTTCGATTATAATAATACCGATTAACGCAGTAATTGGAACTTCGATTAACGAAAGATTCAATTGCGATTCCTTCTAAGAAAAATCGATGAGCAACAGTAGAAACTGAAAAGGAGTGTCTCGTTTTCGTTTAAAAGCTATTAATCTTTATAATATCGATCTTAGAATACTTTGAAATAGTCGATATCCACTCGTTGTGCGTCGTGATTGCAATAGCGATAATCAAAGTTCTACCGTATAATATTTGCATGCCCTATATGTGACAGAAATCGGTATACGAGCAGAAAGCATGAGATATAGGTTAACAATGTTAAAGAAATTGATCGTGAATACATATGTTCATTTTCGCAGAGGGTAATTACATGGCAATTTCACAGTTAAGAAACAAGTAGTTCGTTTGAAAAGTATGCGCGTCAAAAGTTGATAATCGTTTGGAAGTTTGCCGGGACCATTTTAAATTACACCGAACGATTATCTACACGCGTTCCTCGAAGAATAGTTTCTTGAAATCCCGGCGCAAATATACATTTTTCTCGTTCGTAAGTAGGTACATATTGACGAAAAATACTAACCAAACATTCCAGCAAGTCAAACTTTTGCATTCTCTTAAAATATACGTTCTTGAAGAACGTTGCTGGCATACCAGTCTACCATAAATATAACTAGTATTTTCTAAAATACTTTCCAAAATTCAATCCTTCTGACTCATCGTTCGATCGCCAGCCCTTCCACACCATCTTCGTTCTCTCATTTATATTTTCATTACTCTTGGTATTATATCTTAGTGAACGAACGAAATTTCTATGGTTATGGCGATGTAGATCCTGCAAAAAGGCAACGCCCAGCGGACGTATTTTGAGTTTCACAACGTCGTCTACGTGGGAAAAGAAATCGACCGGTGTCTCTAATTGTCCTCCCGGAGACATCGATGTAAGGTTGACGACCGTGGTTGCGCGTCCATCGGCTCGTTCTTAATTACGGAACGATATCCTCTTCGACTTGGTCGAATCCTCGTTTTTCTCCGTTGTTCGCTTCTCTCGCGGCCACTCCTCGCCACAAGAAACGGCTGGCCTTGTCTTACGGTCGATAATCTTGGGATGGGATTCCATTGTTGTGGAATTAGTCACGGCGAGACCTGCGAAGATACATCCGGGACGCGTACCTGGGCCAGCACGAAATCTCGAAATGCCGATGTTTTAATCGGCAAGGTTATCAGTCGCGGCTAATCGGCCGTTAAATCATTAATCGATCTACAAAACGGTCGTATCGTATGGTAAAACTGGCGAATGATATTAATGGAAGGAACGTTACGTTCACTGCTGACCATAAATATCAGGATACCCATTTATATTTAATGTATCTCAACGCGTAATTTTCTGCTTATTTTATTACAAGTCTGTTATTTCATTAGCGTCGTTTAATTGGCCAAGAATCATGGCGATGTAAGTTACAGAACGGTATTTTGCGTTCGTTATTACGAGAAATTCGTTATATATTCTTTCGACGCGCGAAAACTTATCGTCGTAAAGTATAAAGCTATAACTTGATTAAATATGAAACTAACCAGATGATATTCGTAAGACGTGACTGAAATGCTCGATTAAATTGAGATTCTTAAAACCTTCCGTATGTTCTTTACGACATAAAATACCAAATGCGAGTGAAAATTGTTAGAGTTTTCCAATAAGTGTAACCAAATGCGTTGATATTTGACGGTGTAGGTGATGTGGAGAATATTTTGTTTGTTAATGTATTTAAAATTAAAGGGACCTCGATGAATCGCGGCGGGCAACGGTCGAAAATTACGTGGCGGAATACCAAGGACGCGATGAAGAAAGTAAGAAAGTACGAAGAAAGTAAACGGTGGCCTTGGACTGGCTGAATGAATACGGCGTGACTTAGATGCTGCACGATCGTGTCCGTTCTTTCTTTTCTTCTTCGCTCTTTCCTTTCAAAGTTTATTCAGTTTTCTCATATCCTTGACGAATGTGTCTGCTAAAACGATTCACGATAATCAAATTTCTCTGTTCCGTCCAACGACAGACTTACAAAGTCGTTCAACGAATTAAATAAGTAATTGACGAAGTTGTTCGAAACGAACTATGTTGGATTTAACTATGTTGGAGTATTATCGTTGGTTTTTATATATGATTATATCAGATGGTAACACCTACACACGCTATACCACCTTATGTAACAATTCCCACAGTCCACTGCAGCAAAGTCAAATGACGAAGGATGCGGATTAGCCACGTCACAGTTTCGAATAATAATTTAAAACGCATAAAATAGTGCTAAATACTTGAAAGAAACGAGGAAGCGATGGCTTAATAAACATATTGTATGAAAATCACTGTTATTTCGAGAGAAAGTTCTTCAACGAAAATCTCAGATATTCCGTTTACTACCGTCTAACATTCCGCGTATATCTCTAATTACAAATTACAGCTCTAATATCCCTGCGATAGATATTACTATTAACATTAAGCAATATCTATACGTAGAATATTTTCTACGTTTCCGAAGCAATCTGATTCCGTCGAGTTTTCGTTAATTATTTATAAACTCTTTGTAAATACGCTGCACGATACCGTCCTCTTTTCGTTCAAGATATTACGTTAAAATATTTGACGTATCTTTTTGCCTCCTGTGTAAAATTATATCGCGCAGGCTGTTACAGAACAATGGCTAAATATTTTTAATCGAACGAAGAGAAACAACGATGCTACAAAGAAAAAGAAAGTAAATGATAAAAATTCTCCAATTTTCTACTGGTAGATAGAAACTTTTGGATCAAGGAGTGCGGATTAGTAGCTATTAAAATGCGTACACTGTGTATGTATGTAAACCACTGGAACCATCGTCGTCATCAACGATATAATCAACACGACTACTCTACGTGTCTACTATAAATTCCAAAGTTTATACACCTTGAATGCAGTGAAATTATATTACCAGTTACCAGCCATGAGTATGTCAATGTAAAGTGGGAAACGACCTTCCAGTGTCAGCGACCAGCTTTGCTCGTCTTGAGGACGAGCTTCGCCACATGGCGAACGTAACGAGACAATACCAAGGACCAAGTTCGGCACGGACGCGTATTACATACCGTGGCCACGTAGAAAGTGTGGAACGGTGCACACGGTGGCTCTTTCATTCAGAGAAATTTGACCGTGATCGTTCGCCGAACAAAAACGGCCGACTTTCGATACAATTAACGATACGGGCTATTTCGAGATGGTTCTATCGAGTTTTTACGTGTGCGATTCTGCTGTCGAGGCAACTTTTTAATGAGAGTTCGCTCGTTAATTAGAAGATCCTAACGATACTGTGATAACTAGGAAGATAAGATCGATGCGTGGAAGTGAAACTTCCAGTGAAAATCGAAAAGAAAGTGGTAGAAATGGGAAAGAAGGAATTATCGAAATTCGATTTGATTGCCAATGAGATTGTAAGACTTGTGTTACAGAACGGTCGATTTCGTATTCTGGACACAGTGTATCGAGCCGAGTTTTACGACGCTAATTCTTCGTGGTTCCCTTTTTTAACAAATATTTTATTATCGATCCGTCCCTGGTTCTATTTGCACATGGCGACAGACGCGCGACGCAAGGCGATTGTCTACGTGACTGTCGTAGCTTCCTGCCCGATGTGTCCTACATATATATATATATATATGTTCAACCGAGTTCCTTTGGATCACGATGTGAACACTTCGTTGGAACACGGAGCCTGTTCGATTTTTCTGGTTTCTCAAAACTGGCAAAAATTTAACCACCAAGTATCGAACAAGTTCATCGACTTTAAACGATAAAAACCTCTAGGCTCGGTTTTTCTAAATAATGCAAAGAATACAACAGACATTATCGAGACCTTGCAGATAACACTACCTAAAATGATTAATTAATCCGTAATAATATTATTCTATCGACTCTTCCACTGGATGATATCTTGAGAAATTTTCGAATGCGAGATCAGTTGGTAATTCAAAGGAACGTGATCGCATTATCGATACATGTGGCGGTATTTAAAATATTTCTGGAATTCTCGAACACGTAACCTATGAGGCAATGTTCAAACGAGCCATTTTAATATGCGACTTTCCTTTTTCCACGATCTTACCGAACGAACTTTAAACATCTCCAAGTTACCGTACAAGTCTAGCAAAATTCGGAATTTCATTTTTAATCTCGAATTCCATCGTGACGATCTGTCGATAGGCGTACCTGTGCCAGAAGAGTCTAATGACGCTACAACGATCAATGCTACCACGATCGGCCCGATTTCTATGGATCCCGAAATTCAGGGTCACTCGATGGACGATATCTTGCCAGGAACGAAGGCGCCACCGAGTCCCGTGCTATTCGTGAACGTTCCGGAGCACACGGAAACGGAACTCGGCTCGTCCGTTCTTCTAGCATGCAGAACCGCTAATCCTGTGGCCGAGTGCCAGTGGTCCTGGCAACCTTTACCACCGGTTCACCTGCCACTTCCGGATATCAGCGAAACACCAGCGACCAGTTAGTTACCTTAGATATATTTTCATATTAAAAGACAAATCCATTAAATCCATGAAATTTTCTTATTCATTTGCGAATTTTTATGCAATTTCGTACTTTCATGAAGGAAACCAAAGAGATGGAATCTATAGAATAATTTGTTTCGTGTACTACAAATTACGACGAGTACTCCACTTCCGATATTTTATATATTTTTATATATTATACGGATTCTGTGGATTTTTACAAGCTTTAAATTTAGCATAAATGCATAAGAATCCGCACTCTAATCACAATGTCGCGAATACTTCAAGTTGAAGCTTCTTAAGTATGATAGAATAAATTTATGCTCGATCGATTCCAAGTATATCTCGTCTTTACGAATAAAACAATCGATAATACAATTTTTTATTTGTCTCGATTATGACGAACGCCCGTGAGTCAAACTTTCGATAAAGCTCTGTTATTTTCCACGGCACTCGTGTACGGTGTATTTATCGAAGTTCTCTTATAATTTATAGCCACCACGGTCTCGGTGATTCAGACGACAACCACGCCGACTACCAATCCGCTGCCGGTACGACAATTTCCTGCCTTCGGGAACAATAGCAACGACTGTTCCGTAAGATTCTCAAGTACGAAGCACGAGCAGACCGGATACTGGAGCTGCGCCGCGAGAACTTCCACGAATGATCCTTTCACCAGCACGGAACCTGCTAAGCTGAGCATCGTTAATGAGCACCAGAGTATGGAATGTTGATTGTCTCTTCTTATCCTTCTAATTCGACGTCCAATTACGTTATATTTCCTGAATCTGAAAATTTATTCGTTAGAAAATAATTAAAGAGGAAGAAAGTAAGAAACAGCAAGATGAATGTTGATATTTATAAATGTCCAGATCCTCTGATCGTGTTTGCGAAGCTCGATAACGTCGTGGAAGTACCAGCAGGATCCTCGGCGCAAATAATGTGCCAGATGAAAGCATCTGTCCGTGAATGTCAATGGTCCTGGAGGCAGTTAAACCAATCGCAGCCGTGGAACCTCGAGGTGAAGCGATTTCCAGCTTTCGGCAACGACAGCACCGATTGTAGTATTAAATTCAAGAACGTGCTACCTGAGCAAGAAGGATACTGGACGTGTGGCGGCAGAATCGATCCGAATTCTTCGTTCACGCAGTCGAATCCCATTCGATTTCTCATTTCCGAAGGTAAGAGATCCGAATTCTTTTTATCATCTTCTAACGATATCTTTAAAGGATTCTCTTCGATATCGTAACGATAAATCGTTATTTTTTAATTTTCTTTCGCAGTTGAATTCGTACAATTATCCAGAGGAATTCAAGTAGCCCCTGGTGAATCGGTGCTCCTCAGATGTCTGGTGAACAAGCCAGTGGTACAATGTGAATGGTCCTGGAGGGCATCCAACTCGAGTCAGGCACCTTTGTTAGTTAAGAAATTCAATCCCAACAAAGACGCGGATCATGATTGTTCGGTGAGATTCAAGAACGTCCTGTACGAGGAGGAAGGATTGTGGACGTGTGGCGTTCGACTGTCACCGCATGGAATTCTTCACGAAGCGCCACCTGCGACTGTTAGCCTCCTACCTACGGGTATGAATACCACCTGGTTCTCTGTAAAATATAAAAAATCAAGTCCTAGAAATATATATAATTTTTCGCAAACCAATATTGTTAGAAAATTAACGAACGCGAAAATTAACAAGCAATGCACAAACTTCTTCGCGCGTTTATCTACCATAACGTAGATTTAATCGATCAATTTATCTCGATCGATGTTCCAGCCAAAGTCAACTTCGTTGAAATGCCGTCGGACACTTCCGTGCCGATTGGTACGGAGGCCACGTTGAAATGCGTAACGAGCAGCCGCGTGGAAAAGTGTACGTGGACCTGGAAATCACTTCACGGAAACGAGCCAGAAATCGTCGCTCAGGAATACCCAAGCAATGGCGACCTTGGTAGAGACTGTTCGCTCACGTTGCCACGAGTATACGCCGAAAAACAGGGTCAGTGGGCTTGTCAGGTGTCGATCAGTTCCCTCAACACGATGCTGACCTCGCCATTCGTCAAGCTCACCGTATACGAGCAAGGTATTTTTATTTTCGTCAACGTCCTTCTTGCTTCCACCTTCTATCATTTCCATAACTTCTTCCACCTTCTATCGTTTTAACCTTCTTGCTACTAAACAACAGATGTTAATGTAAATTTATACTTTAGATAAGGGGTACTGTACTTTGCATATTATATGCAAATACCCCATAAATACACAGAGATCTATCAGCAATCTAATTATTACCTGGACATTTCATTTCCATCGTTCGCTCGTTTTTCATTTTTATTACGTTATATTTTGCATCGTATTACCATATTCTCGATATTTATATTACGTAGCTCGGTACTAATTCCGTGCCTAATGCATCTCTATGGATTTGTATTGAATTTTACCAAAGTTTATGGGGTCCGTGTAATAAAATATCACCATTATATTTCATTTTCAGACGAAGTGAAGTTCTCGGAGCTGTCTCAAGACATCCAAATATCAGCTGGAGGGAGCGTCTTCCTGCATTGTGTGACTTCGTCGGCCGTGGAACAGTGTCGATGGTCCCTGACCCCGGTAAACTCGAATACCACGGTAGTGGTAAAGCAATTTCCGGCGGCCGGAAGCGAGGCCAGGGACTGCAGCGTCAGGCTGACGCACGCACTCGCGGAACAGGAAGGATTGTGGACCTGTGGCGCCAGGGTACGTGGCAAACAGAACTACACGGATGCACCTCCGGCCAAGCTGAGTCTTCTGGAACCAGGTATCATAGAATCTTGAGACGGATTCGCGACATTCCTTTCCTTTCACGGGTGAGGGTGTACAAAGAGCAATCGATCATAGATCCATGGATCTCTGGTCGCCTCGCGATATTCGCAACAACTTCAAGGCGTGGTCGTGGATCGGCCATAGATCCTCAGGAGTGTACAGCATCAACGTATATTGTGTATATATTAGCAAATTACGGATGAGTCGATCAACTCGAACTTGAAATACGAAGAAGTTGTAGAAAAATAATCGAGTTTCCGGATAATGGCGTCGAGCGAAACTTTTCACCTCGGCAATCGTGTAATTTGCTTTTCGAGGCTGTAAACGAGTGGACGTAAAGGTCGCATATATTGCCAAGAAAGGTCGGTTCTTTGTTGTTTATACAAAGAATGATGACGTTCTTTCTCGGGAGAAAATCAATGACGATCATCGCCGAGATTCATCTCTTATGAAACCACGATATTAACGATCGTTGTGACCGTATACTGATGATCATCTTTGCATATTATTCATCTCATTTTGCTTCGTTGCGTTAGACAAAGATTGCACGAAACTAAACTTGATATTCCTCTTGCAGTCAGTTTTTGTTTAAACATGTAGATATATGAAAATAACGAATATGGATAAGGAAGGGGACTTCGACGTTATTTTTCCGGCATTCGGGAGTCGTTTTTCCGGATATTCTAATTAAGTGACTCATCCTCTGCAATGTATACACGATGTATCGTGTAACGGACATTAGTATTTCTGATCGATATCGTTTGGAAGATCGTCACTGGGAAAACACGTAGAAAAAAGGTACAGTGACTAGCTTTCAAAGCATCGAGAAAAATCGATCGCACTATTGTACTATGTATCGCAAAGTCTTAGAATATACAATTGAAAGCCGCGCGGGCACGATTAAAGGAATTCGTAGAAAGAACGAAAATAACGATCGATCATCAATCTTAGTACCGTAGACGAGGAATTGATCGCGTCTAAGTTCTCCGAAGACTGTTGTGGGTGAAGGCATCGCGGTGGTGATGGAATCTGTACGATGTTTCGAGTCTCATAGATGATGTCTACTTCTCTTGATGACTTATGATTTAGTCATCAATCACGTATATATTGTAAAAGAGGTAGACATATAAAAAAGAAAAAAGTATATCCGTTTCTTCGGTCTGCAATTTTTATTTAAATGAGATTATCATATTCGATTTAGCATTTTCTTTCCTCGATTCTTGTAAGGAATCCACTGTTACGTTTGCAACGAACAATAAGATTCCTTGCTCGTTACCTAGCGTACCGTTACCGCACATATCGCATTTGCATCGATTAGCATTAGATCGTCCTAATTTATCGTTGTTTCGGTCGCATCCATTATTGTTTCCCTCGCAATTCCTTGGTAAATCTTCACGAGGATTTATTAGATCGTTATGCCTCGGGGCTAATCGAAGCCTGGCAATTAATGAGCGATTAATAATGCTGTCCGGTTTCCTTATAGGACACATGTATCGTTAAAAGGAACGCTAAATAATATATCCAGCAAGATCGTTCCATTAATAACAATTATTTCATCCGCGCCATTAAATTCTCTATCTTATTTGTCAAGCATACCATGCAATATGTCTCTGTGCTCACTAAACTGTATTTCAAGCGTAATGTTTCTTTTTATCCCCATCGATGGCACGCTTAAGAAGCGCACCTTACTCGTTAAATAACATCTATCACTCAATGTCATTCACCCTTTCTTATTTATATGCTCAACGGCAGGTCTACGCTCAAATGATTTCGCATTTAGCATAGTTAGTAGTCGCGTTAGCAAGTACGCGAAACCGTATTGCGTGTGTAAGCCTTTTCGCGAGCATTCTGGCTACGTTTATTGTCATTTCTCGTATTATTTATTGTCGAAAGTCAGGGAAAGTGCTTTGAACAAACGCTCGCCAATGAAGTTTGCCGACTTACGATCCATCGATTCGAGATTGTCTCTCCTGTTCTGTTCTCTTTTCATTTTTATTTTCCTTTGTTTTTTTTTTTTTTCTTTTTTACTTCTTTGATAAAACGATGGATTCGGAAGTTTTTTCAAAGCGTTGCTAATTAATTCGAGACGTTTTGACGAACAGCAGAACAATTCCACAAATTGCCCTGCTGTAAGAGAGTAACCAGGGAAAAAGCGTTCGTGCTCTTCGTTCGTTCTCACGCGTAACGTTAGATCTGAGACGCATTAGCTAGTAACTATTTAAAAAGACTACGCGTAGAAATTTTAATGTTTAAGGCTACGAATATTTATTTGTTAAGCGAAGTAGGTCGTTTAAGAGACTCCAGTGTGCTAATAACGATTAGACTCGTCACGGGGCCGTTAACGAATCAAGTTAGCCGAACCGTGGCCAACGTGTTGCTAAACGAGAAGTCAACGTACCGATGACATTACGAAAACTCCACGATCAAACAGGTTTTTTTTTTTATTAGAAATACTACGATACGCACTTTCTACATACTCATTATATTCAATTACATGCTAAAATTAACTCTAAGTAGACAATTCTTACTGTTAAGCGTCCCGTTTGAGATGTTCACCTTCGTTTCGAATAATGTAGCATTGTCGTTGCCGTCGGTCGACAGGCCGTCACTACGAAAGGATAATTATTACGTTTGAATCACTGTAATTACTAAAGGCACAAAAATAATATCAGCAAATGATATCAATATTAAAGAAGGAATTCTAATTGCGACGTTGTCGTTCGAAGAGTCCCGGATATCCATAGGGAACACGATACACATCGCGTGCAATAATCAAACGTAGAACGCTTTCGTTCGAAGCTAATTAATACCTTCGTGTGCCATTGAGTTACTGTTAAGTTGCCAACGTGAACAATACAGAAATCTACACCGGGATGTGATCGGTGGATCGTCGTACGTTTCCATGCGCGCTTGAGTATCAGTCTCTCCGGCATTGTAAACCATTTCTTTAAATAAATGATAATACGAAAACGTCATTGCGGTCTTTCTCATTCCCATCGCCTTTGATACTAACATATGTACGCTATACATATACCATCGAAATAAACTTAAGACGTCCTATCCGAATGAATGATATTTTTGAAAATATATGTATACATGTATAATAAATTGTGTACCATTAATGAATCATTTTAAGTATCATAGTCTTTGCCATATGTGAACACACGTTACACAACGAACATATTCGACACATCGACACATTTTTCACATATTGTACCCTAACAAAAAATATGTCACGTGAAATTTGCTTGTGCACGGTGTGAACATTTAATGCACACGCGTTGATATATGTTCGATCCTGGAAGAATCTGCACTACCGAAGGAGAGACATCAACGCTTTCGGTGATTGGGCTAGAAACGAATCGATGAAACAAAGTACTGATTACAGAAAAGATTGATGATTTTTAGAACCAGTGACTGTGGCATTGTGGGCTGTGCCCCATCAAATGACCACTCTTTCGTGCAAAGTAGAAACTGTGCTATCGAAAGTCCAATGCCACTGGATCCACGCGCCGAAAACTCATATTTTTCAGAATATCAGTGAAACGAAAAGGTAACTTTTCTTCTTAATTCAACATTGTCCAAGCTGAGAACTTCCTAAATTGTATCTCTCTTTTTTTCTTTGATTTTTTAGACACAATATACAGATGGATTATCATACAGGCGTATGTACCTTGGAATTCAAACCCGATCATTCAGATTTAGGGAATTGGATGTGCAAATTTACTGTTCCAGACACTGACGAAGAGATAGGAAGCGCAACAGTTGTTCTATTAAATAGTCTTGGCGGTGAGTATTATTAGATTTCGTTATGCTATCAAACTTTGAAAAAAAAAAAAATAGATATGATTTTGTTTTCAATTCAATGTTGTAGATGAAAAGTTGGGATGGATCGTAGGTGCTCTGACGACCCTGATTTTATTCCTAATGATTATTATAGTTGTTTTAGTAGTTTGTAAAACGCGTTTATTTATAAGGAACTCGTCAAAGGTTTTAGAAACCGTTGCTGTGTCGGGGAAGAAACGGGTTTCGCAGGTTAACAACGAACGGTATATCGAAAATCCATCAAAATTAGATATACAAATTTCTGAGCCAAATCAAAATGTAACAAATATCGATAGCGTTCTTCCAAATAGAAGCCCACATTTATACGAGCATGTTGGAAAATATAGGAAGTAATCGAAAGAATACGAAAATCTCCGAAAATGAGTAAAATTTGTTCTTTTCAAATCTAAGTATATCGTAAAATCAAAATTAGCTTGTAAAACAAATGTATTAATAAATAAAGATATAATGATAAACTTAAAAAGTTAGAAAATATATTTTATATAATATATACCTTTTTTACAATAACTATATATGTATATATATATAATGTGTGTGTGTGAGTGTAGTAGCAGTAGTAGTAACTAAATACTATTTAAAAGCATCCAATTGTGACTGTATTTTCTCTAGATTATGATACAGATCTATGAGTTCTTTCTTATCGAATTCCACTGTTAATTTTGATTCCTCTTCTCCTGTCAAATTCAACTGCAATAATGACATTGGCCGCGCGTCTTTTTTAATAGAGGAAGATGCAGCTTGAATATTTAAACACCAATCAATGTCTTTAACCTAAAACAGAATAAATTAGTATAAAATGCATGTTCTTATTTCCTACATCCATCCATGTAGGTACTACCGATGGTCATTATCATCGTGACATACCTGAACAGGAAATATAGACATCTGTCTAAAATGATCGATTATTCCTTTACTATATGTAATCCATGCATTTAAAAATATTTGAATTTTCTCATCATCCGTATTAAAAGTGTCCTTCAAAGTGTTTTCCATCAATTGTGGTTTTACAATATTGCAAGTAGCTTGTTTGTAAATTAATATTATCGCATCTAAAAGGCAATTTAGATCATCCTTATTCAAATCCAAGGAAACCAATAGTTTTTCCTCTTCTTCTTCACTGAATATTTTTGTATCAATAGCAGACTGAAGCGTCTGACAAATACGATTAATTAGTAAGCGGAATTTACTGTTGTCTACCTGATTTGCTATTTTTAAACCTCGTTCGAGCCTAAAACAAATAATACCGATTTAGATAAAATAACTGAAATATGAGATTACTATACTACGAATCTAAAAATTGCTGTGAGTGTCGTTTATCGAACAAAAAAAAGCAAAATGTTTGATAAACGACACTCACAGCAAATTTTAGATTTTTCTTTTTTTTAAGATAATTCATTAGTTACAATGAACCGATTTAATAAGAAATAAAGATTTAAATACTACCGCGGTGTCACTGTGATCCATGAAGCCATGATACTTGACACATTTATAGGTTATGCGACTAACTTGAGAATAAAAAGTTGAAGAAATCGATGAACATGATTTGACATTACATCTTTAGTATTAATTTAGTTAATCAGCGCTGAAATTTTCAAAAATAGCAGTTAGTTGTGTGCTGTATTCTTATATCACGAATTATGCATGTATTTAGGTGGGTATATTAGTACTGAAACTGTGCACTTGATAATTTTAACATTAATTAAGATTTGCACTATATCGTATTTGTACTATGAATATGATTTATACAGATATATACTGCAGTCAAAGTAACTAGGTCTAAGACTAACTAGATCTAGGAAAAAATAATTTAAGGTCTATCAAAAGTTTATTACCCACACATTAACGCACGTGCGCATACCGTGATCACTGGATCAAAGTACATAGATAAGATTATGAGTGTGTAGAAAACAACACAGTAGTTCGAAATTTTTCAGAATAATTAAAGATGTCCTCAGATTATACCGAATACGACAAGGTACTACTTAAAATAATTATTTTTTAAAAATAATTATTCAGATAGATATTATAACTTCAATATGTATAAGTTTAATACTTTTATTATTTTACAGGAACATCCACGAATTTTAATTCCTGAACTATGTAAACAATTTTATGATCTAGGATGGGTAACTGGTACTGGTGGAGGAATATCTATTAAACACAAGTAAATAATATTGTCTTCTTATATTATATATTAAAATTAATATGTTAATATAAAATAATAATTATATTTATAGAGACAAAATTTATATTGCCCCATCCGGTGTTCAGAAAGAACGCATTTGTCCGGATGAAATGTTTGTACAAGATATTAGTGGAAATGATTTAGAACTGCCACCAGTAGAGAAAAAGTTGAAGAAATCTCAATGCACTCCGTTATTTATGTGTGCATATATAAGGAGAAATGCTGGAGCTGTAATTCATACCCATTCAAAATTTGCTGTAATGGTGACATTACATTGGCCTGGGAAAGAATTTCGTGTTACCCATCTTGAGATGATAAAGGGTATAAAATGATAATGATATTATTACATGTATTTGTAATTATAATATATATGTATATACTCTTTCATTTATTTATGAAAATATATCGATATTATATAATGTAGGCATAAGGAATCAAAAATTGGGAAAAGCATATCGTTACGACGAAGAATTAGTGGTACCCATAATAGAAAATACTCCGTTTGAAGAGGACTTAAAAGATGAATTGGAAAAAGCTATCATTGCCTATCCAGAAACTTGTGCTGTATTAGTAAGAAGACATGGTGTTTATGTTTGGGGAGATACATGGCAACAAGCAAAAACTATGTGTGTATTAATTTAATACTAATATTATTAATGCGTTAAATATATTTTTTGTTTTCATCTATTATATGTCTTTCTCTATTTAGGACGGAATGTTATGATTACCTATTTGACATAGCTCTACAAATGAAACTAAGTGGATTAGATCCAGCTGCAGTTCCAAAAGATTATGTACATAATAATAAGGAATAAAATTGTAAATTAATAACAATATTTTTATTCATTACTTTTACAGGATAATAAATTAATATCTTTATATATTTTTCAGAAACCATGATATACAGATATATATATATATATATGCCTACTATAGTATTAATATCTTAAACTTTTGTACATCTTTAAGTATCCAAATCAAATGGTTGAAAATCTCTTCTAATTCGTTTTGCTAACTCAATTTCTTCCTCTTGACTCAATTGACAATCTTTCCAATCAACTCGATCATCAAGATCTAATATTCTGTCTGAAGCTAATACCTCCCTACCAAACTGAAGTGGAAAGTCTTTCTTTATCCTATGATATAACTTTTGTCTATCTGGCAACTCTGCATAAAAATATAGAACACCTGGTTGTGCAATTTGCTGTAAATCAGTGTGTGGAGGTAATTCCAATATTTTAAAATTATTACATTGTGCCATCTCCTAAAACAAAAGTATTATTAATATCTACTAATCATAGCATATAATATCTACATTTTTACAACATCTAAGCAATCATAATAAAAGTGCTTACCTCAAATGCTTCTTTCAGAGCTGCTGCTTGATTTTTATGAATAGGTACAGCTTGTAATTGACAATGAGATGTTTTGAAGTTACGTTCAAAGAAAACAGGTACTTTGTCCAAAGTTGCATAATAATTGGTTATAGCGTCTTTATATTGTTCAATTTCATCTTTTACTTCTTTTGGTAGAATAGAAAGACTTTGGTGATGCGTTATTGGTAGAATTAAGAGATGATTCTCAACCAATCCACCTCTAGCAAGTGCAACATATACCTCTATCCCAACTGATATTACTAAATGCTTAGAAACTTCAGGACTGGATAAGCAAAACCAGCACTTTGTTTGATCAAATTCTCGTTTTACTTTTTTATTAATGCCACCGTAAGATTTGGATCTTTTAGTAGTTTCTTGAGATTCCATATCATAAAAATATTGTGTACGCTTTGGTTGTTCTGATTTTTGTAGAGATGGTTCACTTAATAGCATCGAATTGGGATATGGAATATTTGTTTCATCTGTAGTTTTCATAATTAGCTCGGATAAACGTGTCCGGTCAACAGGAGTCAGATTCAATGCGTATAACCATTTCCTTTTTTGACTGTTCACTACAGGAGCAAGTGCTATAAATCTCGTTGCAATTTCAGTATTTCCTTCTTGTAGACTTTGATTCCTATATGGAGGTCTTTCGTAATATATGCCTTCTAACGCTGATACATGATATCTTGGTTTTACTTGGGCAGTCAACCATGCAATTAATTTTGAACCCTGATATTTCAAGTTTGGTTTATTAGGATCTAAATTTGTAATATAAGCAGGCCAGGGTGAAGTCATTAATATATCAATTCCACGAAAACTAGGTTGACCTTTTAAACAAGCTTGCTTAATTGACATTACATCATTTTCATTGAAGCAAGTAGGTTTTGTTTTCAACGAGTTATTTTCTGTACCGCTGATATAAGCTATTTTAAGTCCAGAACTAGCAGTATATAACCCACGTTTTCCAAGATAAGTAAGATTTTGACAAATTTCACAACCATCAACATCTGGATAATTATCTAAATCAACTTCCTCGTTAGCGCCAATAATATAAGTTGGAACTGGTATACTTTTCATGCCACTTTTATAGTCTTCAAGCTCCGCGTTGTCTTCGCCAAAAAAATTTCCCACGCATAACAAAAAGTCGAAAGGTCCGCTTTTCTTATTGATAGCATCAATTTTGTTGAATAAAAATTTAAAATGTCCTTCTACATCTCCACACAGTAATACCTTTTGCTTTTCAGTCATGTTTAATAACATAACCTAAATTTCAGTAAGTAAATATATACACAATAAATATTAGTTAGAAATAGTATTAAAAATTCATGAATTTAACAATTAAAATAGCTTTCTATTACTATTATTATTATTTCAACATTTTCAATTGTATAAAACTAACACTTTCCATGACTAATTTTTACCGCGTTTTTAACGGAAATAATTAAATAACTGCATACCAAACATCTCAATTTGTTACTATAAGATTACTAGTTCAATGTAGTAAATTAAAGTCCCTATTATAATATTCTGATACTATATGATAGTACCAGACTAAGTGAGAATAAACATCGTGTTTTATCCACTTGGAAAAAGATAGAAATCCTTTTATATTTCCTATAATTAAGAGAGATACTAGAAAGCATAACTATTTAAATTACCACATTTATATGTTAATAAATAATTGCCTATGGTAGTAGAGTCGGTAGTGATGGAAATGATAAAGATGGTAAAGGACATTAAAGAAATCGTTCATTCTTTGCAAAGTACATACTTTTCTACAGTCGATATATCCACTTACATTGTTTACACTGATTTGATGCCAAACTACATCGTAAAACAATATCGTTGATACGTACATAATGTCATTCAGTAATACTTGTTGATATTTCCCAAACAATATTAAATATAGAAACAGACAATTACGTTACAAATTTGTCTTTTTAGATCATTATTTAACGTATACATCACTTACATCACTTACATGTACATAAGAACACAATATATAAAATCATAAAAATTTTCTGCGTACTTATAAATTAATCTTTATTCTATATTTTAAAACGATAGTTATCTATAAAAGATCGAGGTTCTAACACCAAGACTAAGTCAAGTAAGA
Organism: Bombus impatiens; assembly: GCF_000188095.3. NCBI lineage: Eukaryota > Metazoa > Arthropoda > Insecta > Hymenoptera > Apidae > Bombus > Bombus impatiens. The sequence goes on along the minus strand of NT_180434.1, from coordinate 79,146 downwards.
GAAAGTTTCCAACATTCAGTTACTAGGTAGATATGTACATACTTTATTGTGAATTTTCGTGCGATAGCATAGTAGTTTTAGGACTACACTTGTTACGAATAGACCATCTTGTATCCTCAACATCTGGAAACGATTTCCACGTCGTAAAATTCTATTGCCTACCTGCTAACCGCTTTGCACAACTTTGCATCTATCAAAAATATGACCATAAAGAAAATTTCCAAGGACGGTATTTCTAATTTAAAGCAAACAATTTCAATCTTGACGGATGCACAAAGAATCGAATGATAATCTTATATAACCTAAAAATCTCTTGTGGCAAATAATTAACTTTAAGTCATAAAATTATTATCTTTAGAAAAATTTATGCAAAGATCTTTGATGGCCTCTGGAATTTATTTAAAATATGTTTGACCGCGAACAATAGAGAGAAACCGGAAGAATTTATATGGAGAACAGCGGAAACTTACCCCTGCGCTCGCTGGTAGCGAAAAGAAGTGTAAATAAATACA